>NW_027488366.1:12121212-12424242 GCF_051014445.1 Colletes latitarsis
TTCGATCAATATTTAAGAGAATAATTCATGTTAGGTCTAGTTTAGGTCTGGGATTTGCTCTCATCAGGCTCATTCTTTCGCATATTTCTCAAACTTGATGACTAGATCCTGGGCTTTTTCTGGATTGCATCACGTAGTAATGAAGTACCACACTGAAACAGCCAATAAAACCTGGTTTCCATCAATATTTTAGAGGACAACGCAAGTTAGGTCTGGGATAGGTCTGGGATTTGCCCTCATCAGGCTCATACTTTCGCGTTTTTCACATACTTGTTGAACAGATCCTGGGTTTTTTCTGGTTGGGATCCCGTAGTAGTGTGGTACCACACTGAAACAGTCCATTAAACCTGGTTTCGCTCAATATTTTAGAGGATAACGCATGTTAGGTCTGGGTCAGGCCTGGGATTTTCACTCATCAGACTCATACTTTCGCATTCTTCACATACTTGTTGAACGGATCCTGGGTTTTGTCTGGTTTGGATCACGTAGTAATGTGGGACCACACTGAAACAATCAATTAAACCTGGTCTTGATAAATATTTTAGAGGATAACACATGTTAGGTCTGGGTTAGGTCTAGGATTTGCCCTCGTGAGGCTCATACTTTCGCATATTTCTCATACTTCATGGCTAGATCCTGGGCTATTTCTGGATTGGATCACGTAGTAATGTGGTACCACACTGAAACATTCAATTAAACCTGGTCTTGATAAATATATTAGAGGATAACGCAAGTTAGGTCTGGGATAGGTCTGGGATTTGCCCTCATCAGTCTCATACTTTCGCATTCTTCACATACTTGTTGAACGGATCCTGCGTTTTTTCTGGTTTGGATCACGTAGTAAAGTGGGACCACACTGAAACAGTCAATTAAACCTGGTTTCGACCAATATTTTAGAGAATAATTCATGTTAGGTCTAGGTTAGGTCTGGGATTTGCTCTCATCAGGCTCATTCTTTCGCATATTTCTCATACTTGATGGCTAGATCCTGGGCTTTTTCTGGATTGCATGACGTAGTAATGAAGTACAACACTGAAACAGTCAATTAAACCTGGTTTCCATCAATATTTTACAGGATAACGCATGTTTGGTCTGGGATAGGTCTGGGATTTGCCCTCATCAGACTCATACTTTCGCACACTTCACATACTCGTTGAACAGATCCTGGGTTATTTTCTGGTTTGGATCACATAGTAATGTGGTACCACACTGAAACAGTCGATTAAACCTGGTTTCGCTCAATATTTTAGAGGATAACGCGTGCTAGGTCTAGGTCAGGCCTGGGATTTTCACACATCAGACTCATACTTTCGCATTCTTCACATACTTGTTGAACGGATCCTGGGTTTTCTCTGGTTTGGATCACGTAGTAATGTGGTACCACACTGAAACATTCAATTAAACCTGGTCTTGATAAATATATTTGAGGATAACGCATGTTAGGTCTGGGATAGGTCTGGGATTTGCCCTCATGAGACTCATACTTTCGCACACTTCACATACTCGTTGAACAGATCCTGGGTTATTTTCTGGTTCGGATCACGTAGTAATGTGGTACCACACTGAAACAGTCGATTAAACCTGGTTTCGCTCAATATTTTAGAGGATAACGCATGCTAGGTCTAGGTCAGGCCTGGGATTTTCACTCATCAGACTCATACTTTCGCATTCTTCACATACTTGTTGAACGGATCCCGGGTTTTCTCTGGTTTGGATCACGTAGTAATGTGGTACCACACTGAAACATTCAATTAAACCTGGTCTTGATAAATATTTTAGAGGAAAACACATGTTAGGTCTGGGTTAGGACTAGGATTTGCCCGCATCAGGCTCATACTTTCGCATATTTCTCATTCTTCATGGCTAGATCCTTGGCTATTTCTGGATTGGATCACGTAGTAAAGTGGTACCACACTGAAACATTCAATGAAACCTGGTCTGGATAAATATTTTAGAGGATAACGCATCTTAGGTCTGGGTTAGGTCTAAGATTTGCCCACATCAGACTCATACTTTCGCACATTTCTCATACTTCATGGCTAGATCCTGGGCTATTTCTGGATTGGATCACGTAGTAATGTGGTACCACACTGAAACTGTCAATTAAACCTGGTATCGATCAATATTTTAGAGGATAACGCAAGTTAGGTCTGGGATAGGTCTGGGATTTGCCCTCATCAGGCTCATACTTTCGCGTTTTTCACATACTTGTTGAACAGATCCTGGGTTTTTTCTGGTTTGGATCACGTAGTAATATGGGTACACACTGATACAATCAACTAAACCTGGTCTTGATAAATATTTTAGAGGATAACGCATGTTAGGTCAGGGATAGGTCTGGGATTTGCCCTCATCAGACTCATACTTTCGCACACTTCACATACTCGTTGAACAGATCCTGGGTTATTTTCTGGTTTGGATCACATAGTAATGTGGTACCACACTGAAACAGTCGATTAAACCTGGTTTCGCTCAATATTTTAGAGGATAACGCATGTTTGGTCTGGGATAGGTCTGGGATTTGCCCTCATCAGACTCATACTTTCGCACACTTCACATACTCGTTGAACAGATCCTGGGTTATTTTCTGGTTTGGATCACATAGTAATGTGGTACCACACTGAAACAGTCGATTAAACCTGGTTTCGATGAATATTTTAGAGGATAACGCAAGTTAGGTCTGGGATAGGTCCGGGATTTGCCCTCATCAGGCTCATACTTTCGCGTTTTTCACATTCTTGTTGAACAGATCCTGGGTTTTTTCTGGTTTGGGTCACGTAGTAGTGTGATACTACACTGAAACATTCAATGAAACCTGGTCTGGATAAATATTTTAGAGGATAACGCATCTTAGGTCTGGGTTAGGTCTAAGATTTGCCCTCATCAGGCTCACAGTTTCGCGTTTTTCACATACTTGTTGAACAGATCCTGGGTTTTTTCTGGTTTGGATCACGAAGTAGTGTGGTACCACACTGAAACAGTCCATTAAACCTGGTTTCGCTCATTATTTTAGAGGATAACGCATGTTAGGTCTAGGTTAGGACTGGGATTTGCTCTCATCAGGCTCATTCTTTCGCATATTTCTCATACTTGATGGCTAGATCCTGGGCTTTTTCTGGATTGCATCACGTAGTAATGTGGTACCACGCTGAAACAGTCAATTAAACCTGGTTTCGATCAATATTTTAGAGGATAACGCAAGTTAGGTCTGGGATAGGTCTAGGATTTGCCCTCATCAGACTCATACTTTCGCATTCTTCACATACTTGTTGAACGGATCCTGGGTTTTTTCTGGTTTGGATCACATAGTAATGTGGTACCACACTGAAACAGTCGATTAAACCAGGTTTCGATCAATATTTTTGAGGATAACGCATGTTAGGTCTAGGTTAGGCCTGGGATTTTCACTCATCAGACTCATACTTTCGCATTCTTCACATACTTGTTGAACGGATCCTGGGTTTTTTCTGGTTTGGATCACGTAGTAATGTGGGTCCACACCGAAACAATCAATTAAACCTGGTCTTGATAAATATTTTAGAGGATAACGCATGTTAGGTCTGGGATAGGTCTGGGATTTGCCCTCATCAGGCTCATAATTTCGCGTTTTTCACATACTTGTTGAACAGATCCTGGGTTTTTTCTGGTTTGGGTCACGTAGTAATGTAGTACCACACTGAAACATTCTATTAAACCTGGTCTTGATAAATATTTTAGAGGCTAACGCATGTTAGGTCTGGCTTACGTCTAGGATTTGCCCTCATCAGGCTCATACTTTCGCATATTTCTCATACTTCATGGCTAGATCCTGGGCTGTTTCTGCATTGTATCACGTAGTAATGTGGTACCACGCTGAAACAGTCAATTAAACCTGGTTTCGATCAATATTTTAGAGGATAACGCAAGTTAGGTCTGGGATAGGTCTAGGATTTGCCCTCATCAGGCTCTTACTATCGCATATTTCTCATACTTCATGGCTAGATCCTGGGCTATTTCTGGATTGGATCACGTAGTAAAGTGGTACAACACTGAAACATTCAATGAAACCTGTTCTGGATAAATATTTTAGAGGATAACGCATCTTAGGTCTGGGTTAGGTCTAAGATTTGCCCTCATCAGGCTCACAGATACGCATTTTTCACATACTTGTTAAACAGATCCTGGGTTTTTTCTGGCTTGGATCACGTAGTAATGTGGTACCACACTAAAACAGTGAATTAAACCTGGTTTCGATCAATATTTTAGAGGATAACGCAAGCTAGGTCTGGGATAGGTCTGGGATTAGCCCTCATCAGACTCATACTTTCGCAAAATTCACATACTCGTTGACAAGATCCTGGGTTTTTTTCTGGTTTGGATCACGTAGTAATGTGGTTCCACGCTGAAACAGTCGATTAAACCTGGTTTCGATCAATATTTTAGAGGATAACGCAAGTTAGGTCTGGGATAGGTCTGGGATTTGCCCTCATCAGGCTCATACTTTCGCATTCTTCACATACTTGTTGAACGGATCCTGGGTTTTCTCTGGTTTGGATCACGTAGTAATGTGGTACCACACTGAAACATTCAATTAAACCTGGTCTTGATAAATATTTTAGAGGAAAACACATGTTAGGTCTGGGTTAGGTCTAGGATTTGCCCTCATCAGGCTCATACTTTCGCATATTTCTCATACTTCATGGCTAGATCCTTGGCTATTTCTGGATTGGATCACGTAGTAAAGTGGTACCACACTGAAACATTCAATGAAACCTGGTCTGGATAAATATTTTAGAGGATAACGCATCTTAGGTCTGGGTTAGGTCTAAGATTTGCCCACATCAGACTCATACTTTCGCACATTTCTCATACTTCATGGCTAGATCCTGGGCTATTTCTGGATTGGATCACGTAGTAATGTGGTACCACACTGAAACTGTCAATTAAACCTGGTACCGATCAATATTTTAGAGGATAACGCAAGTGAGGTCTGGGATAGGTCTGGGATTTGCCCTCATCAGGCTCATACTTTCGCGTTTTTCACATACTTGTTGAACAGATCCTGGGCTTTTTCTGGTTTGGATCACGTAGTAATATGGGTACACACTGATACAATCAACTAAACCTGGTCTTGATAAATATTTTAGAGGATAACGCATGTTAGGTCAGGGATAGGTCTGGGATTTGCCCTCATCAGACTCATACTTTCGCACACTTCACATACTCGTTGAACAGATCCTGGGTTATTTGCTGGTTTGGATCACATAGTAATGTGGTACCACACTGAAACAGTCGATTAAACCTGGTTTCGCTCAATATTTTAGAGGATAACGCATGTTAGGTCTGGGATAGGTCTGGGATTTGCCCTCATCAGACTCATACTTTCGCACACTTCACATACTCGTTGAACAGATCCTGGGTTATTTTCTGGTTTGGATCACATAGTAATGTGGTACCACACTGAAACAGTCGATTAAACCTGGTTTCGATGAATATCTTAGAGGATAACGCAAGTTAGGTCTGGGTTAGGTCTAAGATTTGCCCTCATCAGGCTCACAGTTTCGCGTTTTTCACATACTTGTTGAACAGATCCTGAGTTTTTTCTGGTTTGGATCACGAAGTAGTGTGGTACCACACTGAAACAGTCCATTAAACCTGGTTTCGCTCATTATTTTAGAGGATAACGCATGTTAGGTCTAGGTTAGGTCTGGGATTTGCTCTCATCAGGCTCATTCTTTCGCATATTTCTCATACTTGATGGCTAGATCCTGGGCTTTTTCTGGATTGCATCACGTAGTAATGTGGTACCACGCTGAAACAGTCAATTAAACCTGGTTTCGATCAATATTTTAGAGGATAACGCAAGTTAGGTCTGGGATAGGTCTAGGATTTGCCCTCATCAGACTCATACTTTCGCATTCTTCACATACTTGTTGAACGGATCCTGGGTTTTTTCTGGTTTGGATCACATAGTAATGTGGTACCACACTGAAACAGTCGATTAAACCAGGTTTCGACCAATATTTTTGAGGAGAACGCATGTTAGGTCTAGGTTAGGCCTGGGATTTTCACTCATCAGACTCATACTTTCGCATTCTTCACATACTTGTTGAACGGATCCTGGGTTTTTTCTGGTTTGGATCACGTAGTAATGTGGGTCCACACCGAAACAATCAATTAAACCTGGTTTCGATGAATATTTTAGAGGATTACGCAAGTTAGGTCTGGGATAGGTCCGGGATTTGCCCTCATCAGGCTCATAATTTCGCGTTTTTCACATACTTGTTGAACAGATCCTGGGTTTTTTCTGGTTTGGGTCACGTAGTAGTGTGATACTACACTGAAACATTCAATGAAACCTGGTCTGGATAAATATTTTAGAGGATAACGCATCTTAGGTCTGGGTTAGGTCTAAGATTTGCCCTCATCAGGCTCACAGTTTCGCGTTTTTCACATACTTGTTGAACAGATCCTGGGTTTTTTCTGGTTTGGATCACGAAGTAGTGTGGTACCACACTGAAACAGTCCATTAAACCTGGTTTCGCTCATTATTTTAGAGGATAACGCATGTTAGGTCTAGGTTAGGTCTGGGATTTGCTCTCATCAGGCTCATTCTTTCGCATATTTCTCATACTTGATGGCTAGATCCTGGGCTTTTTCTGGATTGCATCACGTAGTAATGTGGTACCACGCTGAAACAGTCAATTAAACCTGGTTTCGATCAATATTTTAGAGGATAACGCAAGTTAGGTCTGGGATAGGTCTAGGATTTGCCCTGATCAGACTCATACTTTCGCATTCTTCACATACTTGTTGAACGGATCCTGGGTTTTTTCTGGTTTGGATCACATAGTAATGTGGTACCACACTGAAACAGTCGATTAAACCAGGTTTCGATCAATATTTTTGAGGATAACGCATGTTAGGTCTAGGTTAGGCCTGGGATTTTCACTCATCAGACTCATACTTTCGCATTCTTCACATACTTGTTGAACGGATCCTGGGTTTTTTCTGGTTTGGATCACGTAGCAATGTGGGTCCACACCGAAACAATCAATTAAACCTGGTCTTGATAAATATTTTAGAGGATAACGCATGTTAGGTCTGGGATAGGTCTGGGATTTGCCCTCATCAGGCTCATAATTTCGCGTTTTTCACATACTTGTTGAACAGATCCTGGGTTTTTTCTGGTTTGGGTCACGTAGTAATGTAGTACCACACTGAAACATTCTATTAAACCTGGTCTTGATAAATATTTTAGAGGATAACGCATGTTAGGTCTGGGTTACGTCTAGGATTTGCCCTCATCAGGCTCATACTTTCGCATATTTCTCATACTTCATGGCTAGATCCTGGGCTGTTTCTGCATTGTATCACGTAGTAATGTGGTACCACGCTGAAACAGTCAATTAAACCTGGTTTCGATCAATATTTTAGAGGATAACGCAAGTTAGGTCTGGGATAGGTCTAGGATTTGCCCCCATCAGGCTCTTACTATCGCATATTTCTCATACTTCATGGCTAGATCCTGGGTTATTTCTGGATTGGATCACGTAGTAAAGTGGTACCACACTGAAACATTCAATGAAACCTGTTCTGGATAAATATTTTAGAGGATAACGCATCTTAGGTCTGGGTTAGGTCTAAGATTTGCCCTCATCAGGCTCACAGATACGCATTTTTCACATACTTGTTGAACAGATCCTGGGTTTTTTTCTGGTTTGGATCACGTAGTAATGTGGTTCCACACTGAAACAGTCGATTAAACCTGGTTTCGATCAATATTTGAGAGGATAACGCAAGTTTGGTCTGGGATAGGTCTGGGATTTGCCCTCATCAGGCTCATACTTTCGCGTTTTTCACATACTAGTTGAACAGATACTGGGTTTTTTCTGGTTTGGATCCCGCAGTAGTGTGGTACCACACTGAAACAGTCCATTAAACCTGGTTTCGCTCAATATTTTAGAGGATAACGCATGTTAGGTCTAGGTCAGGCCTGGTTTTTTCACTCATCAGACTCATACTTTCGCATTCTTCACATACTTGTTGAACGGATCCTGGGTTTTTTCTGGTTTGGATCACGTAGTAATGTGGGTCCACACTGAAACAATCAATTAAACCTGGTCTTGATAAATATTTTAGAGGATAACGCATGTTAGGTCTGGGTTACGTCTAGGATTTGCCCTCATCAGGCTCATATTTTCGCATATTTCTCATACTTCATGGATAGATCCTGGGCTGTTTCTGCATTGTTTCACGTAGTAATGTGGTACCACGCTGAAACAGTCAATTAAACCTGGTTTCGATCAATACTTTAGAGGATAACGCAAGTTAGGTCTGGGATAGGTCTAGGATTTGCCCTCATCAGGCTCTTACTATCGCATATTTCTCATACTTCATGGCTAGATCCTGGGCTATTTCTGGATTGGATCACGTAGTAAAGTGGTACCACACTGAAACATTCAATGAAACCTGGTCTGGATAAATATTTTAGAGGATAACGCATCTTAGGTCTGGGTTAGGTCTAAGATTTGCCCTCATCAGGCTCACAGTGTCGCGTTTTTCACATACTTGTTGAACAGATCCTGGGTTTTTTCTGGTTTGGATCACGTAGTAATGTGGTACCACACTAAAAAAGTCAATTAAACCTGGGTGCGATCAATATTTTGGAGGATAACGCAAGTTAGGTCTAGGATAGGTCTGGGATTTGCTCTCATCAGGCTCATTCTTTCGCATATTTCTCATACTTGATGGCTAGATCCTGAGCTTTTTCTGGATTGCATCACGTAGTAATGAATTACAGCACTGAAACAGTCAATTAAACCTGGTTTCCATCAATATTTTAGAGGACAACGCAAGTTAGGTCTGGGATGGGTCTGGGATTTGCCCTCATCAGGCTCATACTTTCGCGTTTTTCACATACTAGTTGAACAGATACTGGGTTTTTTCTGGTTTGGATCCCGCAGTAGTGTGGTACCACACTGAAACAGTCCATTAAACCTGGTTTCGCTCAATATTTTAGAGGATAACGCATGTTAGGTCTAGGTCAGGCCTGGTTTTTTCACTCATCAGACTCATACTTTCGCATTCTTCACATACTTGTTGAACGGATCCTGGGTTTTTTCTGGTTTGGATCACGTAGTAATGTGGTACCACACTGAAACATTCAATTAAACCTGGTCTTGATAAATATTTTAGAGGAAAACACATGTTAGGTCTGGGTTAGGTCTAGGATTTGCCCTCATCAGGCTCATACTTTCGCATATTTCTCATACTTCATGGCTAGATCCTTGGCTATTTCTGGATTGGATCACGTAGTAAAGTGGTACCACACTGAAACATTCAATGAAACCTGGTCTGGATAAATATTTTAGAGGATAACGCATCTTAGGTCTGGGTTAGGTCTAAGATTTGCCCACATCAGACTCATACTTTCGCACATTTCTCATACTTCATGGCTAGATCCTGGGCTATTTCTGGATTGGATCACGTAGTAATGTGGTACCACACTGAAACTGTCAATTAAACCTGGTACCGATCAATATTTTAGAGGATAACGCAAGTGAGGTCTGGGATAGGTCTGGGATTTGCCCTCATCAGGCTCATACTTTCGCGTTTTTCACATACTTGTTGAACAGATCCTGGGCTTTTTCTGGTTTGGATCACGTAGTAATATGGGTACACACTGATACAATCAACTAAACCTGGTCTTGATAAATATTTTAGAGGATAACGCATGTTAGGTCAGGGATAGGTCTGGGATTTGCCCTCATCAGACTCATACTTTCGCACACTTCACATACTCGTTGAACAGATCCTGGGTTATTTGCTGGTTTGGATCACATAGTAATGTGGTACCACACTGAAACAGTCGATTAAACCTGGTTTCGCTCAATATTTTAGAGGATAACGCATGTTAGGTCTGGGATAGGTCTGGGATTTGCCCTCATCAGACTCATACTTTCGCACACTTCACATACTCGTTGAACAGATCCTGGGTTATTTTCTGGTTTGGATCACATAGTAATGTGGTACCACACTGAAACAGTCGATTAAACCTGGTTTCGATGAATATCTTAGAGGATAACGCAAGTTAGGTCTGGGATAGGTCCGGGATTTGCCCTCATCAGGCTCATACTTTCGCGTTTTTCACATACTTGTTGAACAGATCCTGTGTTTTTTCTGGTTTGGGTCACGTAGTAGTGTGATACTACACTGAAACATTCAATGAAACCTGGTCTGGATAAATATTTTAGAGGATAACGCATCTTAGGTCTGGGTTAGGTCTAAGATTTGCCCTCATCAGGCTCACAGTTTCGCGTTTTTCACATACTTGTTGAACAGATCCTGAGTTTTTTCTGGTTTGGATCACGAAGTAGTGTGGTACCACACTGAAACAGTCCATTAAACCTGGTTTCGCTCATTATTTTAGAGGATAACGCATGTTAGGTCTAGGTTAGGTCTGGGATTTGCTCTCATCAGGCTCATTCTTTCGCATATTTCTCATACTTGATGGCTAGATCCTGGGCTTTTTCTGGATTGCATCACGTAGTAATGTGGTACCACGCTGAAACAGTCAATTAAACCTGGTTTCGATCAATATTTTAGAGGATAACGCAAGTTAGGTCTGGGATAGGTCTAGGATTTGCCCTCATCAGACTCATACTTTCGCATTCTTCACATACTTGTTGAACGGATCCTGGGTTTTTTCTGGTTTGGATCACATAGTAATGTGGTACCACACTGAAACAGTCGATTAAACCAGGTTTCGACCAATATTTTTGAGGAGAACGCATGTTAGGTCTAGGTTAGGCCTGGGATTTTCACTCATCAGACTCATACTTTCGCATTCTTCACATACTTGTTGAACGGATCCTGGGTTTTTTCTGGTTTGGATCACGTAGTAATGTGGGTCCACACCGAAACAATCAATTAAACCTGGTTTCGATGAATATTTTAGAGGATTACGCAAGTTAGGTCTGGGATAGGTCCGGGATTTGCCCTCATCAGGCTCATAATTTCGCGTTTTTCACATACTTGTTGAACAGATCCTGGGTTTTTTCTGGTTTGGGTCACGTAGTAGTGTGATACTACACTGAAACATTCAATGAAACCTGGTCTGGATAAATATTTTAGAGGATAACGCATCTTAGGTCTGGGTTAGGTCTAAGATTTGCCCTCATCAGGCTCACAGTTTCGCGTTTTTCACATACTTGTTGAACAGATCCTGGGTTTTTTCTGGTTTGGATCACGAAGTAGTGTGGTACCACACTGAAACAGTCCATTAAACCTGGTTTCGCTCATTATTTTAGAGGATAACGCATGTTAGGTCTAGGTTAGGTCTGGGATTTGCTCTCATCAGGCTCATTCTTTCGCATATTTCTCATACTTGATGGCTAGATCCTGGGCTTTTTCTGGATTGCATCACGTAGTAATGTGGTACCACGCTGAAACAGTCAATTAAACCTGGTTTCGATCAATATTTTAGAGGATAACGCAAGTTAGGTCTGGGATAGGTCTAGGATTTGCCCTGATCAGACTCATACTTTCGCATTCTTCACATACTTGTTGAACGGATCCTGGGTTTTTTCTGGTTTGGATCACATAGTAATGTGGTACCACACTGAAACAGTCGATTAAACCAGGTTTCGATCAATATTTTTGAGGATAACGCATGTTAGGTCTAGGTTAGGCCTGGGATTTTCACTCATCAGACTCATACTTTCGCATTCTTCACATACTTGTTGAACGGATCCTGGGTTTTTTCTGGTTTGGATCACGTAGCAATGTGGGTCCACACCGAAACAATCAATTAAACCTGGTCTTGATAAATATTTTAGAGGATAACGCATGTTAGGTCTGGGATAGGTCTGGGATTTGCCCTCATCAGGCTCATAATTTCGCGTTTTTCACATACTTGTTGAACAGATCCTGGGTTTTTTCTGGTTTGGGTCACGTAGTAATGTAGTACCACACTGAAACATTCTATTAAACCTGGTCTTGATAAATATTTTAGAGGATAACGCATGTTAGGTCTGGGTTACGTCTAGGATTTGCCCTCATCAGGCTCATACTTTCGCATATTTCTCATACTTCATGGCTAGATCCTGGGCTGTTTCTGCATTGTATCACGTAGTAATGTGGTACCACGCTGAAACAGTCAATTAAACCTGGTTTCGATCAATATTTTAGAGGATAACGCAAGTTAGGTCTGGGATAGGTCTAGGATTTGCCCTCATCAGGCTCTTACTATCGCATATTTCTCATACTTCATGGCTAGATCCTGGGTTATTTCTGGATTGGATCACGTAGTAAAGTGGTACCACACTGAAACATTCAATGAAACCTGTTCTGGATAAATATTTTAGAGGATAACGCATCTTAGGTCTGGGTTAGGTCTAAGATTTGCCCTCATCAGGCTCACAGATACGCATTTTTCACATACTTGTTGAACAGATCCTGGGTTTTTTTCTGGTTTGGATCACGTAGTAATGTGGTTCCACACTGAAACAGTCGATTAAACCTGGTTTCGATCAATATTTGAGAGGATAACGCAAGTTTGGTCTGGGATAGGTCTGGGATTTGCCCTCATCAGGCTCATACTTTCGCGTTTTTCACATACTAGTTGAACAGATACTGGGTTTTTTCTGGTTTGGATCCCGCAGTAGTGTGGTACCACACTGAAACAGTCCATTAAACCTGGTTTCGCTCAATATTTTAGAGGATAACGCATGTTAGGTCTAGGTCAGGCCTGGTTTTTTCACTCATCAGACTCATACTTTCGCATTCTTCACATACTTGTTGAACGGATCCTGGGTTTTTTCTGGTTTGGATCACGTAGTAATGTGGGTCCACACTGAAACAATCAATTAAACCTGGTCTTGATAAATATTTTAGAGGATAACGCATGTTAGGTCTGGGTTACGTCTAGGATTTGCCCTCATCAGGCTCATATTTTCGCATATTTCTCATACTTCATGGATAGATCCTGGGCTGTTTCTGCATTGTTTCACGTAGTAATGTGGTACCACGCTGAAACAGTCAATTAAACCTGGTTTCGATCAATACTTTAGAGGATAACGCAAGTTAGGTCTGGGATAGGTCTAGGATTTGCCCTCATCAGGCTCTTACTATCGCATATTTCTCATACTTCATGGCTAGATCCTGGGCTATTTCTGGATTGGATCACGTAGTAAAGTGGTACCACACTGAAACATTCAATGAAACCTGGTCTGGATAAATATTTTAGAGGATAACGCATCTTAGGTCTGGGTTAGGTCTAAGATTTGCCCTCATCAGGCTCACAGTGTCGCGTTTTTCACATACTTGTTGAACAGATCCTGGGTTTTTTCTGGTTTGGATCACGTAGTAATGTGGTACCACACTAAAAAAGTCAATTAAACCTGGGTGCGATCAATATTTTGGAGGATAACGCAAGTTAGGTCTAGGATAGGTCTGGGATTTGCTCTCATCAGGCTCATTCTTTCGCATATTTCTCATACTTGATGGCTAGATCCTGAGCTTTTTCTGGATTGCATCACGTAGTAATGAATTACAGCACTGAAACAGTCAATTAAACCTGGTTTCCATCAATATTTTAGAGGACAACGCAAGTTAGGTCTGGGATGGGTCTGGGATTTGCCCTCATCAGGCTCATACTGTCGCGTTTTTCACATACTTATTGAACAGATCCTGGGCTTTTTCTGGTTTGGATCCCGTAGTAGTGTGGTACCACACTGAAACAGTCCATTAAACCTGGTTTCGCTCAATATTTTAGAGGATAACGCATGTTAGGTCTGGGTTAGGTCTAGGATTTGCCCTCATCAGGCTCATACCTTCGGATATTTCTCATACTTCATGGCTAGATCCTTGGCTATTTCTGGATTGGATCACGTAGTAAAGTGGTACCACACTGAAACATTCAATGAAACCTGGTCTGGATAAATATTTTAGAGGATAACGCATCTTAGGTCTGGGTTAGGTCCAAGATTTGCCCACATCAGACTCATACTTTCGCATATTTCTCATACTTCATGGCTAGATCCTGGGCTGTTTCTGAATTGTATCACGTAGTAATGTGGTACCACGCTGAAACAGTCAATGAAACCTGGTTTCCATCAATATTTTAGAGGACAACGCAAGTTAGGTCTTGGTAAGGCCTGAGATTTTCTCTGATCAGGCTCATACATTCGCATTCTTCACATACTTGTTGAACGGATCCTGGGTTTTTTCTGGTTTGGATCACGTAGTAATGTGGTACCACACTGAAACATTCAATTAAACCTGGTCTTGATAAATATTTTAGAGGAAAACACATGTTAGGTCTGGGTTAGGACTAGGATTTGCCCGCATCAGGCTCATACTTTCGCATATTTCTCATTCTTCATGGCTAGATCCTTGGCTATTTCTGGATTGGATCACGTAGTAAAGTGGTACCACACTGAAACATTCAATGAAACCTGGTCTGGATAAATATTTTAGAGGATAACGCATCTTAGGTCTGGGTTAGGTCTAAGATTTGCCCACATCAGACTCATACTTTCGCACATTTCTCATACTTCATGGCTAGATCCTGGGCTATTTCTGGATTGGATCACGTAGTAATGTGGTACCACACTGAAACTGTCAATTAAACCTGGTATCGATCAATATTTTAGAGGATAACGCAAGTTAGGTCTGGGATAGGTCTGGGATTTGCCCTCATCAGGCTCATACTTTCGCGTTTTTCACATACTTGTTGAACAGATCCTGGGTTTTTTCTGGTTTGGATCACGTAGTAATATGGGTACACACTGATACAATCAACTAAACCTGGTCTTGATAAATATTTTAGAGGATAACGCATGTTAGGTCAGGGATAGGTCTGGGATTTGCCCTCATCAGACTCATACTTTCGCACACTTCACATACTCGTTGAACAGATCCTGGGTTATTTTCTGGTTTGGATCACATAGTAATGTGGTACCACACTGAAACAGTCGATTAAACCTGGTTTCGCTCAATATTTTAGAGGATAACGCATGTTTGGTCTGGGATAGGTCTGGGATTTGCCCTCATCAGACTCATACTTTCGCACACTTCACACACTCGTTGAACAGATCCTGGGTTATTTTCTGGTTTGGATCACATAGTAATGTGGTACCACACTGAAACAGTCGATTAAACCTGGTTTCGATGAATATCTTAGAGGATAACGCAAGTTAGGTCTGGGATAGGTCCGGGATTTGCCCTCATCAGGCTCATACTTTCGCGTTTTTCACATACTTGTTGAACAGATCCTGTGTTTTTTCTGGTTTGGGTCACGTAGTAGTGTGATACTACACTGAAACATTCAATGAAACCTGGTCTGGATAAATATTTTAGAGGATAACGCATCTTAGGTCTGGGTTAGGTCTAAGATTTGCCCTCATCAGGCTCACAGTTTCGCGTTTTTCACATACTTGTTGAACAGATCTTGAGTTTTTTCTGGTTTGGATCACGAAGTAGTGTGGTACCACACTGAAACAGTCCATTAAACCTGGTTTCGCTCATTATTTTAGAGGATAACGCATGTTAGGTCTAGGTTAGGTCTGGGATTTGCTCTCATCAGGCTCATTCTTTCGCATATTTCTCATACTTGATGGCTAGATCCTGGGCTTTTTCTGGATTGCATCACGTAGTAATGTGGTACCACGCTGAAACAGTCAATTAAACCTGGTTTCGATCAATATTTTAGAGGATAACGCAAGTTAGGTCTGGGATAGGTCTAGGATTTGCCCTCATCAGACTCATACTTTCGCATTCTTCACATACTTGTTGAACGGATCCTGGGTTTTTTCTGGTTTGGATCACATAGTAATGTGGTACCACACTGAAACAGTCGATTAAACCAGGTTTCGACCAATATTTTTGAGGAGAACGCATGTTAGGTCTAGGTTAGGCCTGGGATTTTCACTCATCAGACTCATACTTTCGCATTCTTCACATACTTGTTGAACGGATCCTGGGTTTTTTCTGGTTTGGATCACGTAGTAATGTGGGTCCACACCGAAACAATCAATTAAACCTGGTTTCGATGAATATTTTAGAGGATAACGCAAGTTAGGTCTGGGATAGGTCCGGGATTTGCCCTCATCAGGCTCATAATTTCGCGTTTTTCACATACTTGTTGAACAGATCCTGGGTTTTTTCTGGTTTGGGTCACGTAGTAGTGTGATACTACACTGAAACATTCAATGAAACCTGGTCTGGATAAATATTTTAGAGGATAACGCATCTTAGGTCTGGGTTAGATCTAAGATTTGCCCTCATCAGGCTCACAGTTTCGCGTTTTTCACATACTTGTTGAACAGATCCTGGGTTTTTTCTGGTTTGGATCACGAAGTAGTGTGGTACCACACTGAAACAGTCCATTAAACCTGGTTTCGCTCATTATTTTAGAGGATAACGCATGTTAGGTCTAGGTTAGGTCTGGGATTTGCTCTCATCAGGCTCATTCTTTCGCATATTTCTCATACTTGATGGCTAGATCCTGGGCTTTTTCTGGATTGCATCACGTAGTAATGTGGTACCACGCTGAAACAGTCAATTAAACCTGGTTTCGATCAATATTTTAGAGGATAACGCAAGTTAGGTCTGGGATAGGTCTAGGATTTGCCCTGATCAGACTCATACTTTCGCATTCTTCACATACTTGTTGAACGGATCCTGGGTTTTTTCTGGTTTGGATCACATAGTAATGTGGTACCACACTGAAACAGTCGATTAAACCAGGTTTCGATCAATATTTTTGAGGATAACGCATGTTAGGTCTAGGTTAGGCCTGGGATTTTCACTCATCAGACTCATACTTTCGCATTCTTCACATACTTGTTGAACGGATCCTGGGTTTTTTCTGGTTTGGATCACGTAGCAATGTGGGACCACACTGAAGCAATCAATTAAACCTGGTCTTGATAAATATTTTAGAGGATAACGCATGTTAGGTCTGGGTTAGGTCCTGGATTTGCTCTCGTCAGGCTCATACTTTCGCATATTTCTCATACTTGATGGCTAGATCCTGGGCTTTTTCTGGATTGCATCACGTGGTAATGAAGTACAACACTGAAACAGTCAATTAAACCTGGTTTCCATCAATATCTTAGAGGACAACGCAAGTTAGGTCTGGCATAGGTCTGGGATTCGCCCTCATCAGGCTCACAGTTTCGCGTTTTTCACATACTTGTTGAACAGATCCTGGGTTTTTTCTGGTTTGGATCACGAAGTAGTGTGGTACCACACTGAAACAGTCCATTAAACCTGGTTTCGCTCATTATTTTAGAGGATAACGCATGCTAGGTCTAGGTTAGGTCTGGGATTTGCTCTCATCAGGCTCATTCTTTCGCATATTTCTCATACTTGATGGCTAGATCCTGGGCTTTTTCTGGATTGCCTCACGTAGTAATGTAGTACCACACTGAAACAGTCAATGAAACCTGGTTTCCATCAATATTTTAGAGGACAACGCAAGTTAGGTCTTGGTAAGGCCTGAGATTTTCTCTGATCAGGCTCATACATTCGCATTCTTCACATACTTGTTGAACGGATCCTGGGTTTTTTCTGGTTTGGATCACGTAGTAATGTGGTACCACACTGATACATTCTATTAAACCTGGTCTTGATAAATATTTTAGAGGATAACGCATGTTAGGTCTGGGTTACGTCTAGGATTTGCCCTCATCTGGCTCATACTTTCGCATATTTCTCATACTTCATGGCTAGATCCTGGGCTGTTTCTGAATTGTATCACGTAGTAATGTGGTACCACGCTGAAACAGTCAATTAAACCTGGTTTCAATCAATATTTTAGAGGATAACGCAAGTTAGGTCTGGGATAGGTCTAGGATTTGCCCTCATCAGGCTCTTACTATCGCATATTTCTCATACTTCATGGTTAGATCCTGGGCTATTTCTGGATTGGATCACGTAGTAAAGTGGTACCACACTGAAACATTCAATGAAACCTGTTCTGGATAAATATTTTAGAGGATAACGCATCTTAGGTCTGGGTTAGGTCTAGGATTTGCCCTCATCAGGCTCATACTTTCGCATATTTCTCATACTTCATGGCTAGATCCTTGGCTATTTCTGGATTGGATCACGTAGTAAAGTGGTACCACACTGAAACATTCAATGAAACCTGGTCTGGATAAATATTTTAGAGGATAACGCATCTTAGGTCTGGGTTAGGTCCAAGATTTGCCCACATCAGACTCATACTTTCGCACATTTCTCATACTTCATGGCTAGATCCTGGGCTATTTCTGGATTGGATCACGTAGTAATGTGGTACCACACTGAAACAGTCGATTAAACCTGGTTTCGATCAATATTTTAGAGGAAAACGCAAGTTAAGTCTGGGATTGGTCTGTGATTTGACCTCATCAGACTCATACATTCGCATATTTCTCATACTTCATGGCTAGATCCTGGGCTATTTCTGGATTGGATCACGTAGTAATGCGGTACCACACTGAAACAGTCAATTAAACCTGGTTTCGATCAATATTTTAGAGGATAACGCATGTTAGGTCTGGGTTAGGTCTAGGATTTGCCCTCATCAGGCTCATACCTTCGGATATTTCTCATACTTCATGGCTAGATCCTGGGCTATTTCTGGATTGGATCACGTAGTAAGGTGGTACCACGCTGAAACAGTCAATTAAACCTGGTTTCGCTCAATATTTTAGAGGATAACGCATGTTAGGTCTAGGTCAGGCCTGGTTTTTTCACTCATCAGACTCATACTTTCGCATTCTTCACATACTAGTTGAACAGATCCTGGGTTTTTTCTGGTTTGGATCCCGTAGTAGTGTGGTACCACACTGAAACAGTCCATTAAACCTGGTTTCGCTCAATATTTTAGAGGATAACGCATGTTAGGTCTAGGTAAGGCCTGCTTTTTTCACTCATCAGACTCATACTTTCGCATTCTTCACATACTTGTTGAACGGATCCTGGGTTTTTTCTGGTTTGGATCACGTAGTAATGTGACTCTACACTGAAACAATCAATTAAACCTATTCTTGATAAATATTTTAGTGGATAACGCATGTTAGGTCTGGGATAGGTCTGGGATTTGCCCTCATCAGGCTCATACTTTCGCACACTTGACATACTCGTTGAACAGATCCTGCATTATTTTCTGGTTTGGATCACATAGTAATGTGGTACCACACTGAAACATTCAATTAAACCTGGTCTTGATAAATATTTTAGAGGATGACGCATGTTAGGTCTGGGTTAGGTCTAGGATTTGCCCTCATCAGGCTCATACTTTCGCATATTTCTCATACTTCAAGGCTAGATCCTGGGCTATTTCTGAATTGGATCACGTAGTAAAGTGGTACCACACTGAAACATTCAATGAAACCTGTTCTGGATAAATATTTTAGAGGATAACGCATCTTAGGTCTGGGTTAGGTCTAGGATTTGCCCTCATCAGGCTCATACTTTCGCATATTTCTCATACTTCATGGCTAGATCCTTGGCTATTTCTGGATTGGATCACGTAGTAAAGTGGTACCACACTGAAACATTCAATGAAACCTGGTCTGGATAAATATTTTAGAGGATAACGCATCTTAGGTCTGGGTTAGGTCCAAGATTTGCCCACATCAGACTCATACTTTCGCACATTTCTCATACTTCATGGCTAGATCCTGGGCTATTTCTGGATTGGATCACGTAGTAATGTGGTACCACACTGAAACAGTCAATTAAACCTGGTATCGATCAATATTTTAGAGGATAACGCAAGTTAGATCTGGGATAGGTCTGGGATTTGCCCTCATCAGGCTCATACTTTCGCGTTTTTCACATACTTGTTGAACAGATCCTGGGTTTTTTCTGGTTTGGATCACGTAGTAATATGGGTACACACTGATACAATCAACTAAACCTGGTGTTGATAAATATTTTAGAGGATAACGCATGTTATGTCTGGGATAGGTCTGGGGTTTGCCCTCATCAGACTCATACTTTCGCACACTTCACATACTCGTTGAACAGATCCTGGGTTATTTTCTGGTTTGGATCACATAGTAATGTGGTACCAAACTGAAACAGTCAGTTAAACCTAGTTTCGATCAATATTTTAGAGGATAACGCAAGTTAGGTCTGGGATAGGTGTGGGATTTGCCCTCATCAGACTCATAC
Source organism: Colletes latitarsis (assembly GCF_051014445.1). Classification (NCBI taxonomy): domain Eukaryota; kingdom Metazoa; phylum Arthropoda; class Insecta; order Hymenoptera; family Colletidae; genus Colletes; species Colletes latitarsis. The sequence goes on from NW_027488366.1 coordinate 12,141,367, forward strand.
TTACGCACACTTCACATACTTGTTGAACAGATCCTGGGTTTTTTCTGGTTTGGATCACATAGTAATGTGGTACCAAACTGAAACAGTCGATTAAACCAGGTTTCGATAAATATTTTAGAGGATAACGCATGTTAGGTCTGGGATAGGTCTGGGATTTTCACTCATCAGACTCATACTTTCGCATTCTTCTCATACTTGTTGAACAAGATCCTGGGTTTTTTCTGGTTTGGATCACGTAGTAGTGTGGTACCGCACTGAAACAGTCGATTAAACCTGGTTTCGATCAATATTTTAGAGGAAAACGCAAGTTAAGTCTGGGATTGGTCTGTGATTTGACCTCATCAGACTCATACATTCGCATATTTCTCATACTTCATGGCTAGATCCTGGGCTATTTCTGGATTGGATCACGTAGTAATGCGGTACCACACTGAAACAGTCAATTAAACCTGGTTTCGATCAATATTTTAGAGGATAACGCATGTTAGGTCTGGGTTAGGTCTAGGATTTGCCCTCATCAGGCTCATACTTTCGCATATTTCTCATACTTCATGGCTAGATCCTGGGCTATTTCTGGATTGGATCACGTAGTAAGGTGGTACCACACTGAAACATTCAATGAAACCTGGTCTGGATAAATATTTTAGAGGACAACGCAAGTTAGGTCTTGGTAAGGCCTGAGATTTTCACTGATCAGACTTATACATTCGCATTCTTCACATACTAGTTGAACAGATCCTGGGTTTTTTCTGGTTTGGATCCCGTAGTAGTGTGGTACCACACTGAAACAGTCCATTAAACCTGGTTTCGCTCAATATTTTAGAGGATAACGCATGTTAGGTCTAGGTCAGGCCTGGTTTTTTCACTCATCAGACTCATACTTTCGCATTCTTCACATACTTGTTGAACGGATCCTGGGTTTTTTCTGGTTTGGGTCACGTAGTAATGTGGGACCACACTGAAACAGTCAATTAAACCTGGTTTCGACCAATATTTTAGAGAATAATTCATGTTGGGTCTAGGTTAGGTCTGGGATTTGCTCTCATCAGGCTCATACTTTCGCGCACTTCACATACTTGTTGAACGGATCCTGGGTTTTTTCTGGTTTGGATCACGTAGTAGTGTGGTACCACACTGAAACAGTCCATTAACCCTGGTTTCGCTCAATATTTTAGACGATAACGCATGTTAGGTCTAGGTCAGGCCTGGGATTTTCACTCATCAGACTCATACTTTCGCATTCTTCACATACTTGTTGAACGGATCCTGGGTTTTTTCTGGTTTGGATCACGTAGTAATGTGGGTCCACACTGAAACAATCAATTAAACCTATTCTTGATAAATATTTTAGAGGATAACGCATGTTAGGTCTGGGATAGGTCTGGGATTTGCCCTCATCAGGCTCATACTTTCGCACACTTCACCTACTCGTTGAACAGATCCTGCGTTATTTTCTGGTTTGGATCACATAGTAATGTGGTACCACACTGAAACATTCAATTAAACCTGGTCTTGATAAATATTTTAGAGGATGACGCATGTTAGGTCTGGGTTAGGTCTAGGATTTGCCCTCATCAGGCTCATACTTTCGCATATTTCTCATACTTCAAGGCTAGATCCTGGGCTATTTCTGAATTGGATCACGTAGTAAAGTGGTACCACACTGAAACATTCAATGAAACCTGGTCTGGATAAATATTTTAGAGGACAACGCATCTTAGGTCTGGGATAGGTCTAAGATTTGCCCTCATCAGGCTCACAGTTTCGCGTTTTTCATATACTTGTTGATCAGATCCTGGATTTTTTCTGGTTTGGATCACGAAGTAGTGTGGTACCACACTGAAACCGTCCATTAAACCTGGTTTCGCTCATTATTTTAGAGGATAACGCATGTTAGGTCTAGGTTAGGTCTGGGATTTGCTCTCATCCGGCTCATTCTTTCGCATATTTCTCATACTTGATGGCTAGATCCTGGGCTCTTTCTGGATTGCATCACGTAGTAATGTAGTACCACACTGAAACAGTCAATGAAACCCGGTTTCCGTCAATATTTTAGAGGACAACGCAAGTTAGGTCTAGGTAAGGCCTGAGATTTTCACTGATCAGGCTCATACATTCGCATTCTTCACATACTTGTTGAACGGATCCTGGGTTTTTTCTGGTTTGGATCACGTAGTAATGTGGTACCACACTGAAACATTCTATTAAACCTGGTCTTGTTAAATATTTTAGAGGATAACGCATGTTAGGTCTGGGTTACGTCTAGGATTTGCCCTCATCAGGCTCATACTTTCGCATATTTCTCATACTTCATGGCTAGATCCTGGGCTGTTTCTGCATTGTTTCACGTAGTAATGTGGTACCACGCTGAAACAGTCAATTAAACCTGGTTTCGATCAATATTTTAGAGGATAACGCATGTTTGGTCTGGGTTAGGTCTAAGATTTGCCCTCATCAGGCTCATACTTTCGCACACTTCACATACTCGTTGAACAGATCCTGGGTTATTTTCTGGTTTGGATCACATAGTAATGTGGTACCAAACTGAAACAGTCGGTTAAACCTAGTTTCGATAAATATTTTAGAGGATAACGCATGTTAGGTCTGGGATAGGTCTGGGATTTTCACTCATCAGACTCATACTTTCGCATTCTTCTCATAATTGTTGAACAAGATCCTGGGTTCTTTCTGGTTTGGATCACGTAGTAGTGTGGTACCGCACTGAAACAGTCGATTAAACCTGGTTTCGATCAATATTTTAGAGGAAAACGCAAGTTAAGTCTGGGATTGGTCTGTGATTTGACCTCATCAGACTCATACATTCGCATATTTCTCATACTTCATGGCTAGATCCTGGGCTATTTCTGGATTGGATCACGTAGTAATGCGGTACCACACTGAAACAGTCAATTAAACCTGGTTTCGATCAATATTTTAGAGGATAACGCATGTTTGGTCTGGGTTAGGTCTAGGATTTGCCCTCATCAGGCTCATACTTTCGCATATTTCTCATACTTCATGGCTAGATCCTGGGCTATTTCTGGATTGGATCACGTAGTAAGGTGGTACCACACTGAAACATTCAATGAAACCTGGTCTGGATAAATATTTTAGAGGACAACGCAAGTTAGGTCTTGGTAAGGCCTGAGATTTTCACTGATCAGACTCATACATTCGCATTCTTCACATACTAGTTGAACAGATCCTGGGTTTTTTCTGGTTTGGATCCCGTAGTAGTGTGGTACCACACTGAAACAGTCCATTAAACCTGGTTTCGCTCAATATTTTAGAGGATAACGCATGTTAGGTCTAGGTCAGGCCTGGTTTTTTCACTCATCAGACTCATACTTTCGCATTCTTCACATACTTGTTGAACGGATCCTGGGTTTTTTCTGGTTTGGGTCACGTAGTAATGTGGGACCACACTGAAACAGTCAATTAAACCTGGTTTCGACCAATATTTTAGAGAATAATTCATGTTGGGTCTAGGTTAGGTCTGGGATTTGCTCTCATCAGGCTCATACTTTCGCGCACTTCACATACTTGTTGAACGGATCCTGGGTTTTTTCTGGTTTGGATCACGTAGTAGTGTGGTACCACACTGAAACAGTCCATTAACCCTGGTTTCGCTCAATATTTTAGACGATAACGCATGTTAGGTCTAGGTCAGGCCTGGGATTTTCACTCATTAGACTCATACTTTCGCATTCTTCACATACTTGTTGAACGGATCCTGGGTTTTTTCTGGTTTGGATCACGTAGTAATGTGACTCCACACTGAAACAATCAATTAAACCTATTCTTGATAAATATTTTAGAGGATAACGCATGTTAGGTCTGGGATAGGTCTGGGATTTGCCCTCATCAGGCTCATACTTTCGCACACTTCACATACTCGTTGAACAGATCCTGCGTTATTTTCTGGTTTGGATCACATAGTAATGTGGTACCACACTGAAACATTCAATTAAACCTGGTCTTGATAAATATTTTAGAGGATGACGCATGTTAGGTCTGGGTTAGGTCTAGGATTTGCCCTCATCATGCTCATACTTTCGCATATTTCTCATACTTCAAGGCTAGATCCTGGGCTATTTCTGAATTGGATCACGTAGTAAAGTGGTACCACACTGAAACATTCAATGAAACCTGTTCTGGATAAATATTTTAGAGGATAACGCATCTTAGGTCTGGGTTAGGTCTAGGATTTGCCCTCATCAGGCTCATACTTTCGCATATTTCTCATACTTCATGGCTAGATCCTTGGCTATTTCTGGATTGGATCACGTAGTAAAGTGGTACCACACTGAAACATTCAATGAAACCTGGTCTGGATAAATATTTTAGAGAATAACGCATCTTAGGTCTGGGTTAGGTCCAAGATTTGCCCACATCAGACTCATACTTTCGCACATTTCTCATACTTCATGGCTAGATCCTGGGCTATTTCTGGATTGGATCACGTAGTAATGTGGTACCACACTGAAACAGTCAATTAAACCTGGTATCGATCAATATTTTAGAGGATAACGCAAGTTAGATCTGGGATAGGTCTGGGATTTGCCCTCATCAGGCTCATACTTTCGCGTTTTTCACATACTTGTTGAACAGATCCTGGGTTTTTTCTGGTTTGGATCACGTAGTAATATGGGTACACACTGATACAATCAACTAAACCTGGTCTTGATAAATATTTTAGAGGATAACGCATGTTAGGTCTGGGATAGGTCTGGGATTTGCCCTTATCAGGCTCATACTTTCGCACACTTCACCTACTCGTTGAACAGATCCTGCGTTATTTTCTGGTTTGGATCACATAGTAATGTGGTACCACACTGAAACATTCAATTAAACCTGGTCTTGATAAATATTTTAGAGGATGACGCATGTTAGGTCTGGGTTAGGTCTAGGATTTGCCCTCATCAGGCTCATACTTTCGCATATTTCTCATTGTTAGAATAGGGAGGTTTCAAATATTTTACTTGAACGCCTCGTCTATTCGGAGGTCCGGATCACGAGGGAAAGGACGTTGGAAATGTAGTAATTGCACGTTAGTTTTATTTTTCGCTTCGCCGAATTGTCGACGAAGCCGTTTATTTTGCACAGTTTTGTCAGGACGAACACAAAACACAAACTCTTAACTTTAACTCGAACCGCCTGGACGTCTGGCCGGCGTCTGGCCAGAAAAAACCCCGCCGATGGGCCGTCTCCGTTCGGCGGTTCGCGTTGCTCTATCCTGAAACAAAAGAGACGAGACTATGCGTAAATATCGAGTAACGTGAGTCACGTTGTCCGTCTCGTTCTAAGGTTCACGCGCTCTTGGTTGTGCTTGTCGCACTTGCGAGCGGGGAACTCGGCCGCCGCGTTACGCAGCTAAGCTAGTGGACTGTATGTGTGAACGTTCCCTTTAAACCAGGAAACGTTTGATTGCAGATTTGGGAAACGAGAATCTATCTCGATTTTTCCCGACTGCTAATTTCGACTGTCGCCGGAGAGGTTAACAGAGGGAGGTTGTAAGGCTCCAACTATTTACCTGCTCCTCGGCCGTTTATCGTCCTCGTAATGCGTACGGGCACTGTGTGGTGCAGCACCTTTACAGCGCGTGCAGCGACTTATAATTATAGTGCGTACACCACGGCGCTATACTGAGCGGTTCTACGCACAGGGTCCGTACACACTGGCGATGATTGAACAGCGCTCTAGCTGGTCGCCGGATGCCGGAACTCAAGTATTGTCCCGAACACCGACTGGAGGACGGTAATACCACCCAGGGTATGCACGCCACGAAGGCCCCTAAGGGTGGGTTTGCACCGTTCGACAGTCGAGAGGTTCGAGATTCAAATTCGAAACCTCGGACACGACCTCTGATTGCAGCGATACGTGTCTGATGTCAGACTGATGTGGACTATAGCCACCGCTGAATGGGAATTTCGGATTATAATTCACGAAATTCTACAGTCGCTTTGATCTGGTCGAAACCCGACCTGATCTTTATCGAATTACACCGAGTTGCGAAAGGAATCACGGGAAGAGATTGATTCACAATCCGTCCTCGTATTCGATTCCTTTCCTCGTTTACGATTTTTTAATTTAAATTGTGAACGGGTTACGGAAGGAGTCACGGTAAAAGATTGTTTTTACAATCCGTTCTCGTATGGAGTCCTTCCTATTCCACGTTCAGAATTTATTCGAAAAGTTCGAGTGACTCGTAACTATTCGAGAACTATGGAATGCCCGAGGAGCGGGGTCGTATGCCCATGTGCTCCCTGCCGGTTCCAGATTAAGAGTGACGGACGAGCACGGACAGTCAAAATGTTCGCTCGAAGGGTGAAACCTCCGTAGAGCGGCGCTGTGAACGTTTTTTGAGTCCGTCTTTGTCTAATACAAAATTGTCGTACCTTCTCTAGACACGCGCGTCGAAACTTTCGTTTCGAAATTGAGCGTTACGTGATCGATCGCGTGAGGTCTCGAAAAAAACCCGAGAGCGGCTGTTTTTCTATCCCGTACTGTTTTCGCGTAGCGGACACGACGACCGAGGTACCTCTGGTCTTACGTACGCCGAAAAAACAATACCGGGTGACGAATTATATTTTACTCGAAAATACGTCGAATTAACGCGATATTTAAACATACCGCCCCCCTTGCACGGTCCGTGCAATAATCCGGAGGAGCGGTAATTCGCGGTCACATGCAATCTACCGTAGAGAAGGTCGTTGTACACATAATTATATAAATCAAAGTACTTACTTAACGGCGAGCTAGGGCCCTTCTGCCCTCCAGTATTTGGAGGGTGGTTAAAACCGCCTCCTGGATGTCTCGCCGGTCCAGTATGTCCCGGTTGGAAGGCCTCTGTCGCCTCTGCCGACGCGTGGTGGGCTGCCGCTCTCTGGCTCGGTTGCCCCCAACCTCCAGTGCCCGTTCACGTGCTCCTCGTGAATTTTCCCCCCTTGGGGGTAAGGGAGCCGTGGTGCTGGTCCCCGGTGGTTGGTGCGCCGTCGTGGCGGCCGGCGTTGGCGGTATCGGGTCGACCGTTGACCGGAAGTTGCAGGCAATTAAGCGCCCGCCTGGCGCCCACTTCAATCTGAAGTGCCCTCCAGGTACCTTACATTTGAGGCGCCGGGAGGTCCAGGGCACATGTGCCGGTACCCGGAGGACATCCTGTCCCAGATTAAGGATGAACTCCCGAGCTGGGCCAGGAATTTCCGGTGGCGTGGGTGTGGTCTCAGCCTGCGGGGCCTCCACTGGGCTTATGGCGGTCGGTAGCGGTCGCGACGTGTCGACCAGCTTCAGCAGCCGGTCGAACTGCTGATCGATCTCCGGGTCTCTGGTCGTCTCCACGATAGTTTTCACGCTTTCGTCTGAACTGGACATTTTTAATTTTCCGCGTGTGACTTGGAACTGAGCGAGTTCGGCCTACGGGTCCTGCTTTTAAAGCCTGGGACTCTCGCGAATTGCTCCCTTCCTTAATTGTTAACGGGATGGTAGGGAATAGATTCCCCTATCCTCGTTTTGTCACCACATACGCAGGACACGTGGTAATCAACACCGTTGTTATTACCACCAGCGGTTACCACATTCCTGTTTCTTTGTACCGCGGAATTCGGGATTTCTTATGTCCCGGTAGCGTCGTCTTCGTTTATTGACGGCGTCGACTGTTCCACGGGCAATTTACACAGACGTGTGATCGGTCGTGTGTAGGTGGAAGTAGCTGTGCGTACTTTTACAACCCGTACGTGCCTATCCTTACCCGGGAATGTTTCCTCTATTCTTCCCATTTCCCATTGATTGGGGGGTAAGAGGGGGTTTTGCACTAATACCAAATCGTTTGGTTGTAGCTGCAATTGGGCGGTACGCCACTTAAAGCGGTTCTGGAGGTGCGTGAGATAATCACGCGTCCAATGCCTCCAGAGTTGCTCGTGGAATTTTTGAATCGCCCTCCATCGCGTCAGCCGCGAGAGGTTTTCATTTTCCACGGTCTCGACCGGAAGTGCGTTTACCGGACTTCCGATTAAAAAGTGGCCCGGTGTGAGAGGTGCATAATCCTCCGGGTTATCGCTTAAAGCGGCGATCGGTCGAGAATTTAGGCTCGCTTCGATCTTGCAGAGCAGTGTCTGCATTTCTTCGCTTGTTGGCGCGAAATTACCGAGTATGCGTTTCAGGTGATGTTTCACCGATTTCACACCGGCTTCTTGCATACCGCCGAAGTGTGGTGCACTAGGTGGATTAAATTTCCACCGAATGCCTTTCTGGCCGCACGTATTTCGCATTTCCTGTGTATTATACACGAGGTTGAAATGCTCTCTCAATTCTCGATCCGCTCCGACGAAATTGGTCCCGTTGTCACTGCATATGCAGGACGGAACTCCTCGACGGGCGATGAATCGTTCTAAGGCGGCCAAGAACGCACTCGTTGAATAATCGTGAACGAGTTCGATATGCACGGCTCTTGTAGCGAAACAGATAAAAACTGCTATGTAAGCTTTGTGAGCCGTTTTCCCTCGACCGGCGGAATCGCGGACCTTGTACGGTCCAGCGTAATCTACTCCGCAGTTCGAGAAAGGTCGTGCAGGGCGGCTGCGTTCTGGTATTAAATCCTGCATTATTTGCGTGGAGGTGGTTGCTTTCCATCTCACGCATCGCATGCATTTGTGGATAACCGTCCGCGCCGCATTACGAGCGCCGATGATCCAGAATTTCTGTCTCACCGTGTACATGGTTAATTGCAGACCCCCGTGCAACGTATTCACGTGACATTGCCTGATTATCATGTTTGAAACATGATGTTTCGGCAGAATTATTGGGTGTTTGGTCTCCCATGCGAGTGCCGCATTCTCCAACCTTCCACCCACTCTTAAGACATCTCGGTCGTCGAGGAAGGGGTTTAGGCTTTTTAATGGAGATTTTGCAGGGATTTCCCGTTGCTTTTTTAAGCATTGGTATTCGTCTGCAAAGTGCGTGCGTTGCAAGTAGCGTGCAATCCTTTCCGTTGCACGCCGTATTTCCGAGGCTTCGATAATTTTGGCGTCGAATGACCGGCGTTCCCCGTCCCACTCCCTTCGGAACCGAAGGCAATAGGCGGTGACGCGTAGTAGTTTACTCCATTCAGAAAATCGGAATACAAAATCCCATTCCTTTTCCGGAGTTGCTACGAGGGTATGCGATACGCGTTTACCCTCCTCGGTCTCGATTGAAGCGGGCATTTTCGGCCAACTTTCTTCCGCCAGTCGAAGCCACGTCGGCCCTGAAATCCATAGCTCCGACTGAATAAGTTCCGCAGCTTCTACTCCACGCGAATTTAAATCTGCGGGATTTGAGCGTGTGGGAACGTGATACCATTCCGCGTTTGGGAGCATAGTTTGGATTTTGGAGACACGGTTGGCGATTAAAACCTTCCATGTCGATGCATGCTTTCTCAGCCAAGCGAGTGCAATCGTAGAATCTGTCCAGCAGATTATGCGGTCCAGCTTCATCGGAAGGGACCGCTTTACGTGCATCACAAGCTCGGAGAGGAGTACAGCCCCGTTTAATTCCAGGACGGGGATGGACTGTGTTTTAATTGGAGCCACTCGCGTTTTTGCCATTATCAATGTCGAAAAGACTTTATTGCTCGTTGTCGTCACGCGTAAATACGTGACGGCAGAGTAGGCTGCGAGGGAGGCATCGCAGAATCCGTGCAACTCCACGGTCGCGGTATCTGCTCCATAACGTATCCATCTTGGAATTTTTAGTTCCTTTAAACTACTCCAATCCGTGCAGAACGTATTCCACGTTTTCTGCGTATTCGCGGAGATTTGGTCGTCCCACTGGATTTTCTCCAGCCACTGGGACTGCATTAAAATCTTTGCGCGAATTACGACGGGTGATAACCAGCCGAGCGGATCGAAGAGTTTGGCAATTTCCGAAAACAAATTTCTCTTTGTCATCGGTGATGCCGACGGTTGAAACCGTTGGAGATTGAAATAGAAATAATCTCCAGACGGAATCCATCGTAGACCGAGCACTTTTAGTTCGGAATCCTCGAACAGGGTGAGGTCCACGGCGTGGGAGTGAGCGCTGTGGGGGATGTTTCGCAGCAACTGTGGCGAATTTCCAGCCCACTTTCTCAGCTGAAACCCACCTCCTTACAGAAGGTCACACACTTGCGTGCGGATTTCCTCCAGCAAGGGTTTGTCCGGTGCTCCCATGAATACATCATCGACGTAAATGTCCTTCTCGAGAATCGGGGCGGCTAAGGGAAATTTTCTCCCATCCTGCTCCTTTAATTCGAGAAGGGTACGCATCGATAAGTATGGGGCGCACGCCGTTCCGTATGTGACGGTATTTAGTTCGAACGCTTGCAGCTGTTCGGTTTCGGGTGCACACCACACGATGCATTGGAATCGACGATCCTGTGGGGCGACGAGAATCTGTCGAAACATTTTCTCAATGTCGGCCACTAACACGTATTCGTACACACGCCACCTCGTTAATACCGAGGTGATATCGTTTTGTAATTTCGGACCTACGTGTAGGATGTCGTTTAGGGAGCGACCTCCAGTCGTCCTACTGGTCGCATTGAATACGACCCGTAGTTTCGTGGTCGTACTGTCCGTACGGACGACCGCTCTATGGGGTATGTAGAGTCTAGTTCGGTCGATGGGCTCGATACGAGCCATATGACCAAGGGACTCGTACTCGGTTAAAAACTCCGAGTATTCTTGACCCAGGGTCGGATTTGTTTCTAGTTTCCTTCGCAGCCTTGCGAGAGCGGAGAGCGCGATATGGAATGAATTTCCCAACGCTTCTTCCGGTCTCGGGCAATTGAAGGGGAGTCGTACTAGAAACCTCCCAGTCTCGTTACGGACGACGGTTTTTCGGAAGAATGCTTCGCACTCTTCCTCTGCCTTTGTACGCAGTGGCGTCGCGGGAATTTCTTCCGATTCCCAGAATTTCCGAATCGCTTGATCCAGCGATTCGAGTACGGTGCAATGCAACGTCCGTACTGTATTCGGGGTTGCGCCCGCTGCACTTATCGGCCCGGAGATTACCCAGCCGAACGCAGTCTCTTGGGCTATCGGACCTTCCGCTGTTACGCGGCGGAATCCCGGACGCAGAATCTGCGCGTATAAGTCGGCGCCGATCAAAATCTCAATGTTTTGATCAGCTGTGACGTCGGAATCGGCGAGAGGTAGGTCCCGAAACGCTTCGTAGCCGAGCGTTTTTTTGGACGACGTTGCGTAGGTCGTGATTCGAGGCACGACGTACGCGTCGACCGTACATGTCGGTTTCCTATCTTCCTTCGCGCTGAGGTTCATTCCGACGCTATATTTGATCGCGTCTGTTCGTTTTCCTCCCAAGCCCGTTACCGTGGCTGGAGTTTTCCTTCGTGCGAGTTTGAGGTCATTCACCAAACTCGCGGAAATGAAGGAAGTTTCCGAACCTTGATCGAGCAGTGCGCGCGCGATTCGCGACGCACCGTGTTTTCCATACACTCGCACTCGAGCCGTAGCCAACAACACGGGCCTCGGTACATGTGTACCGAATGTCGTACAGTGCGACGTCGTGGCTTTCGGTGTGTTGGCGCTCGGCGAGGTTTTTCCTTTTGGCCTGAATTTTCCAGGCCGCCGGGGTGGGGCTTCTGACCGCCTTTCCTCTTTATCGCCGTACTCGGTTTCCGATACCGGCTGATTATTCTGAGGCTCCCGTGATATTTCGAAGTGCAGCAGGGTATGGTGTTTTCCGCTGCACCTCGTGCACGCCGTGGGGCTTTTGCACTTCATTACCGTATGGGTGGTGCCCAAGCATTGTATGCACCACCGACTACGTTTTACGTATTGACTGCGCATTTTTGCAGTCAATCGCATGAAGTTGTCGCAATTCGTCAACTTGTGCGGCCCTGTACAGAATCCACACGACTTTGTTGACGTAGTTCCAACCTGCCTGTTGTCGTGACTCGTTTCCCGGGGTTTTTCCGCCCGGATGTGGTCTAGGACAGCATTATGGCTGCGCACGTGTTTGGAGGCGTCACCGGAAACCCGAGTGGCCTTCGTATTTCGTGCATTTTTGGTTGAAAGCCCTAAGGCTGCATTCCGCCGCTCCTCGGTCATGGAAAGCAGAGCGCACGATTCTCGTTCCACGAACCTCCTTACGTCCTCGAACGTAGGATAGTCGGGCGAGCTGCCTAGTGTCCTCTGCCATTTCAACTCCATTTCAGGGGTGAAATGTTGCTTCGCCCAGTGCGCTAGTAGCCATTCGACCAGCTGTTCTGGGGTTCCCTTTTTCCGGAGGGCAGCGAGGGCTTCTGTGCAATCCACCGTGACCTGCTGCATACTAGCTAGATCATTTAGATCGATGGGGTTCATGTACAGAAGTTTGTCTAGTAGTTTTCCCGTTACTAGACGTGGGAGACCGAATTTGCTCTTGAGCTTTTTCCACGCTTCCGGGAAATTGCGACCGACGATTTCTATAGACGAAATCGTCGCCAGAGCCGGTCCTTCTAAGCATGCGTTTAAATGATGCAGTTTTTGTACATCGGACAACCATGCATTATTGATCACCCCGGAGGTGAACAGATCCTCGAAGTGTTCCCACTCTCGAGGATCCCCTCCGAATTTTGGTAATCTTTGTTTTGGGAGCTCGATCGGTATACTGCATTGAGCTTCCGACGCCGCCGGTTTTGGATCCCCGGCGAGTCGTTCTATCTCAGCGCTTACGAATTCCACGAAATCGTGATAGTCGTTTTCGGCAGTGGCCATACCGTTCTGTTTAAAGAATTCGTATTCCTGCCTTTGCGCTGGCTGTACTAATTTCCGTACAGCCGAGTACCGATCTGTGAGTTCCCTCCATAAGTTTTTGGCAAACTCGAGCTTTTCCTCAAGGCCTCGTACCGAGTAGCTCGCTTTTCCCTTCTTCTTGAGGTTAATACCCAACTTATTGAGTCGGTATGCACCCTCGGTCAAGGCATCGATGTGATCATCGAGCTCCGACCACGTGGCTTGTTTAGCTACCGCCATAGTTGGATTTTCGAGGATAAAACCGCTCGAAATAACCTCTTACGTGGGTAATTCCACACGTGTACAATCGTGCACCTTTTCCTGGTCCAATAAACCTCGTTTAGATCCGGCTCGAAGGACCTTATGTTAGAATAGGGAGGTTTCAAATATTTTACTTGAACGCCTCGTCTATTCGGAGGTCCGGATCACGAGGGAAAGGACGTTGGAAATGTAGTAATTGCACGTTAGTTTTATTTTTCGCTTCGCCGAATTGTCGACGAAGCCGTTTATTTTGCACAGTTTTGTCAGGACGAACACAAAACACAAACTCTTAACTTTAACTCGAACCGCCTGGACGTCTGGCCGGCGTCTGGCCAGAAAAAACCCCGCCGATGGGCCGTCTCCGTTCGGCGGTTCGCGTTGCTCTATCCTGAAACAAAAGAGACGAGACTATGCGTAAATATCGAGTAACGTGAGTCACGTTGTCCGTCTCGTTCTAAGGTTCACGCGCTCTTGGTTGTGCTTGTCGCACTTGCGAGCGGGGAACTCGGCCGCCGCGTTACGCAGCTAAGCTAGTGGACTGTATGTGTGAACGTTCCCTTTAAACCAGGAAACGTTTGATTGCAGATTTGGGAGACGAGAATCGATCTCGATTTTTCCCGACTGCTAATTTCGACTGTCGCCGGAGAGGTTAACAGAGGGAGGTTGTAAGGCTCCAACTATTTACCTGCTCCTCGGCCGTTTATCGTCCTCGTAATGCGTACGGGCACTGTGTGGTGCAGCACCTTTACAGCGCGTGCAGCGACTTATAATTATAGTGCGTACACCACGGCGCTATACTGAGCGGTTCTACGCACAGGGTCCGTACACACTGGCGATGATTGAACAGCGCTCTAGCTGGTCGCCGGATGCCGGAACTCAAGTATTGTCCCGAACACCGACTGGAGGACGGTAATACCACCCAGGGTATGCACGCCACGAAGGCCCCTAAGGGTGGGTTTGCACCGTTCGACAGTCGAGAGGTTCGAGATTCAAATTCGAAACCTCGGACACGACCTCTGATTGCAGCGATACGTGTCTGATGTCAGACTGATGTGGACTATAGCCACCGCTGAATGGGAATTTCGGATTATAATTCACGAAATTCTACAGTCGCTTTGATCTGGTCGAAACCCGACCTGATCTTTATCGAATTACACCGAGTTGCGAAAGGAATCACGGGAAGAGATTGATTCACAATCCGTCCTCGTATTCGATTCCTTTCCTCGTTTACGATTTTTTAATTTAAATTGTGAACGGGTTACGGAAGGAGTCACGGTAAAAGATTGTTTTTACAATCCGTTCTCGTATGGAGTCCTTCCTATTCCACGTTCAGAATTTATTCGAAAAGTTCGAGTGACTCGTAACTATTCGAGAACTATGGAATGCCCGAGGAGCGGGGTCGTATGCCCATGTGCTCCCTGCCGGTTCCAGATTAAGAGTGACGGACGAGCACGGACAGTCAAAATGTTCGCTCGAAGGGTGAAACCTCCGTAGAGCGGCGCTGTGAACGTTTTTTGAGTCCGTCTTTGTCTAATACAAAATTGTCGTACCTTCTCTAGACACGCGCGTCGAAACTTTCGTTTCGAAATTGAGCGTTACGTGATCGATCGCGTGAGGTCTCGAAAAAAACCCGAGAGCGGCTGTTTTTCTATCCCGTACTGTTTTCGCGTAGCGGACACGACGACCGAGGTACCTCTGGTCTTACGTACGCCGAAAAAACAATACCGGGTGACGAATTATATTTTACTCGAAAATACGTCGAATTAACGCGATATTTAAACACTCATACTTCAAGGCTAGATCCTGGGCTGTTTCTGCATTGTTTCACGTAGTAAAGTGGTACCACACTGAAACAGTCAATTAAACCTGGTTTCGATCAATACTTTAGAGGATAACGCAAGTTAGGTCTGGGATAGGTCTTGGATTTGCCCTCATCAGGCTCTTACTATCGCATATTTCTCATACTTCATGGCTAGATCCTGGGCTATTTCTGGATTGGATCACGTAGTAAAGTGGTACCACACTGAAACATTCAATGAAACCTGGTCTGGATAAATATTTTAGAGGATAACGCATCTTAGGTCTGGGTTAGGTCTAAGATTTGCCCTCATCAGGCTCACAGTTTCGCGTTTTTCACATACTTGTTGAACAGATCCTGGGTTTTTTCTGGTTTGGATCACGTAGTAATGTGGTACCACACTAAAACAGTCAATTAAACCTGGTTTCGATCAATATTTTGGAGGATAACGCAAGTTAGGTCTGGGATAGGTCTGGGATTTGCTCTCATCATGCTCATTCTTTCGCATATTTCTCATACTTGATGGCTAGATCCTGAGCTTTTTCTGGATTGCGTCACGTAGTAATGAAGTACAGCACTGAAATAGTCAATTAAACCTGGTTTCCATCAATATTTTAGAGGACAACGCAAGTTAGGTCTGGGATAGGTCTGGGATTTGCCCTCATCAGGCTCATACTGTCGCGTTTTTCACATACTTGTTGAACAGATCCTGGGGTTTTTCTGGTTTGGATCCCGTAGTAGTGTGGTACCACACTGAAACAGTCCATTAAACCTGGTTTCGCTCAATATTTTAGAGGATAACGCATGTTAGGTCTAGGTCAGGCCTGGTTTTTTCACTCATCAGACTCATACTTTCGCATTCTTCACATACTTGTTGAACGGATCCTGGGTTTTTTCTGGTTTGGATCACGTAGTAATGTGGGTCCACACTCAAACAATCAATTAAACCTGGTCTTGATAAATATTTTAGAGGATAACGCATGTTAGGTCTGGGATAGGTCTGGGATTTGCCCTCATCAGACTCATACTTTCGCACACTTCACATACTCGTTGAACAGATCCTGGGTTATTTTCTGGTTTGGATCACATAGTAATGTGGTACCACACTGAAACAGTCGATTAAACCAGGTTTCGATCAATATTTTTGAGGATAACGCATGTTAGGTCTAGGTTAGGCCTGGGATTTTCACTCATCAGACTCATACTTTCGCATTCTTCACATACTTGTTGAACGGATCCTGGGTTTTTTCTGGTTTGGATCACGTAGTAATGTGGGTCCACACTGAAACAATCAATTAAACCTGGTCTTGATAAATATTTTAGAGGATAACGCATGTTAGGTCTGGGATAGGTCTGGGATTTGCCCTCATCAGACTCATACTTTCGCACACTTCACATACTCGTTGAACAGATCCTGGGTTTTTTCTGGTTTGTATCACGCAGTAGTGTGGTACCACACTGAAACAGTCCATTAAACCTGGTTTGGATCAATATTTTAGAGGATAACGCATGTTAGGTCTAGGTTAGGTCTGGGATCTTCGCTCATGAGACTCATACTTTCGCATTCTTCACATACTTGTTGAACGGATCCTGGGTTTTTTCTGGTTTGGATCACGTAGTCATGTGGTACCACACTGAAACAGTCGATTAAACCTGGCTTCGATCAATATCTTAGAGGATAACGCAAGTTAAGTCTGGGATTGGTCTGGGATTTGACCTCATCAGACTCATACTTTCGCACACTTCACATACGCGTTGAACAGATCCTGGGTTATTTTCTGGTTTGGATCACATAGTAATGTGGTACCACACTGAAACAGTCGACTAAACCTGATTTTGATCAATATTTTAGAGGATAACGCATAGTTAGGTTTGGGATAGGTCTGGGATTTGACCTCATCAGACTCATACTTTCGCACACTTCACATACTCGTTGAACAGATCCAGGGTTATTTTCTGGTTTGGATCACATAGTAATGTGGTACCACACTGAAACAGTCGATTAAACCTGGTTTCGATCAATATTTTAGAGAATAATTCATGTTAGGTCTAGGTTAGGTCTGGGATTTGCTCTCATCAGGCTCGTTATTTCGCATATTTCTCATACTTGATGGCTAGATCCTGGGCTTTTTCTGGATTGCATCACGTAGTAAAGAAAGAACAACACTGAAACAGTCAATTAAACCTGGTTTCCATCAATATTTTAGAGGATAACGCATGTTAGGTCTGGGATAGGTCTGGGATTTGCCCTCATCAGGCTCATACTTTCGTGTTTTTCACATACTTGTTGAACAGATCCTGGGTTTTCTCTGGTTTGGATCACGTAGTAGTGTGGTACCACACTGAAACAGTCCATTAAACCTGGTTTGGATCAATATTTTAGAGGATAACGCATGTTAGGTCTAGGTTAGGTCTGGAATTTTCACTCTTCAGACTCATACTTTCGCATTCTTCACATACTTGTTGAACGGATCCTGGGTTTTTTCTGGTTTGGATGTGTAGTAATGTGGTACCACACTGAAACAGTCGATTAAACCTGGTTTTGATCAATATTTTAGAGGATAACGCAAGTTAGGTCTAGGTTAGGCCTGGGATTTGCCCTCATCAGGGTCATACTTTCGCAGTTTTAACATACATGTTGACCTGACCGAGGGTTTTTTCTGCTTTGGATCACGTAGTAAAGTGGTACCACACTGAAACATTCAATTAAACCTGGTCTTGATAAATATTTTAGAGGATAACGCATGTTAGGTTTGGGTTAGGTCTAGGATTTGCCCTCATCAGGCTCATACTTTCGCATATTTCTCATACTTCACGGCTAGATCCTGGGCTGTTTCTGGATTGTATCACGTAGTAATGTGGTACCACGCTGAAACAGTCAATTAAACCTGGTTTGGATCAATATATTAGAGGATAACGCATGTTAGGTCTAGGTTAGCCCTGGGATTTTCACTCATCAGACTCATACTTTCGCATTCTTGTCATACTTGTTGAACTGATCCTGGGTTTTTTCTGGTTTGGATCACGTAGTAATGTGGTACCACACTGAAACAGTCGATTAAACCTGGTTTCGATCAATATTTTAGAGGATAACGCAAGTTAAGTCTGGGATTGGCCTGGGATTTGGCCTCATCAGACTCATACTTTCGCACACTTCACATACTCGTTGAACAGATCCTGGGTTACTTTCTGGTTTGGATCACATAGTAATGTGGTACCGCACTGAAACAGTCGATTAAACCAGGTTTCGATCAATATTTTTGAGTATAACGCATGTTAGGTCTAGGTTAGGCCTGGGATTTTCACTCATCAGACTCATACTTTCGCATTCTTCACATACTTGTAGAACGGATCCTGGGTTTTTTCTGGTTTGGATCACGTAGTAATGTGGGACCACACGGAAACAGTCAATTAAACCTGGTCTTGAAAAATATTTTAGAGGATAACGCATGTTAGGTCTGGATCAGGTCTAGAATTTGCCCTCATCATGCTCATACTTTCGCATCTTTCTCATACATCATGGCTAGATCCTGGGCTATTTCTGGAATGTATCACGTTGTAATGTGGTACCACGCCGAAACAGTCGATTAAACCTGGTTTCGATCAATACTTTAGAGGATAACGCAAGTTAGGTCTGGGATTCGCCGCCGAGCCGTACCGCGTCCCTGATCACCCTCATTGGGTGGGCGACGCGGACGGCTTGGTGGCGACGGTATGGGGAGGGGGCGACGGGTCCCCACCGTTCTCCTTGTTGGAGCGCGGTCGGGGATTCGTCGCCGTGGACTGGGGGGGAGTCGCTGTGGTGGGGTGCTACATTTCGCCCCGTAGCGGTCACGCTGCGTTCGAGCTGTACTTGGCCGAGGTCGCGGCATGCGTGCAGCGCTACGCGGCCCGGCCGGTGCTGGTCCTGGGGGATTTTAATGCCAAGTCGGTGGCTTGGGGATCCCCCAGGACCTCCGTTCGCGGCGGGATCCTGGGCGATTGGGCGGCGGGGCTCGACCTCCGGGTATTGAACCGGGGGTCGGAGCACACATGCGTGCGGCGATGTGGGGGGTCCATCGTGGATGTTGGATTCGCGACCCCCAACGCCGTGCGCATGGTGTCGGGTTGGCACGTGGTCGCGGGGGCAGAGACACTCTCCGATCACCGGTACATCCGGATGGAGGTCTCTGCCGCCGCGAGTGCATCCCGACACGGCCGCCTGCGTGGCACCCCACCACGCCGCTGGGCGCTTCGGCGCCTGGACAAGGACGCCCTGATGGCAGCTGCCCTCGCTGCAACTTGGCCGCAGGGAGCGGCCGAGTTGCCGAGCATAGAGGAGGAGGTCGCCCGGCTCGGGGCATTGGTCGCGGGTATTTGCGACGCGGCGATGCCTCGGGTCGGGCGGGCTTCTCCTCGCCGGGCGGTGTACTGGTGGTCGGACGCGATCGCGGAGTTGCGAGTCGCGACTGTCCGCGCCCGACGCCAGTACACCCGCGCGCGCCGTCGTCAACGTACAGGCGACGGCGTGGCGCGAGCGAGGGCAGCTGATGACCTGTATGGAGCATACCGCGTGGCGCGGGTTGCTCTGCAGGTCGCCATCAAACGGGCCAAGACCCAGGCATGGAAGGAGCTCCTCCAGACCCTTGATGACGATCCATGGGGGCGCCCATATAAGGTGGTGCTGAATAAGCTCCGCCCGTGGGCGCCCCCCGTCACCGAGGGTCTTGACCCCCGGCTGCTGGTGGACGTGGTCAATACACTCTTCCCAATTGGGGAGAGGGGACCGCGTCCTCCGGCGGCGGCGGCTGTCCCAGTGGAGTGGACGGCCGAGCTGGGGGTCACGCAGGAGGAGCTGGCAGCGGCCATCAGACGGCTCGGGGTTCGTAACACGGCCCCGGGTCCGGATGGTGTGCCCGGCCGGGTTTGGGTCTTGACCCAGGGCGTTCTTGCGGCCGACCTCAGGCGGTTGTTCGACCGCTGCCTGAGGGACGGGCGATTCCCCCCCAGTTGGAAGGTGGCGAGGATGGTCCTCCTCCGGAAGGAGGGTCGGCCCGCGGAGTCTCCCTCCGCATACCGGCCCATTTGTCTCCTCGACGAGGTGGGCAAGCTCTTCGAGCGTGTGATTGCTGCCCGCCTCGTCGAGCACCTGTCGCGGGGTGATCCCGGTCTGGCCGACTGCCAGTTCGGTTTCCGGGGGGGCCGATCGACTATCGACGCGATAGGTCGTGTGAGGGCCCTCTCGGAGGCGGCCGTCTCCCGGGGAGGGGTGGCATTGGCAATATCCAAGGATATTGCCAATGCCTTTAACACCCTCCCCTGGGAAGAGATAAGGAGGGGACTCGAATATCATCGAGTCCCCCCTTGTCTCAGGGCGGTCGTCGGGGATTATCTCCGCGGCAGGTGGATCGAGTATCCGGGCCGGGATGGTGATATGCGGAGGGAGGTGTACTGCGGTGTTCCGCAGGGGTCGGTCCTCGGGCCAATCCTGTGGAACATCGCGTACGACTCGGTGTTGCGGGCCGGCCTCCCCGACGGCGTCAGCACGGTGTGTTATGCGGATGACACACTGGTGCTGGCCGTCGGGGCGCACTGGGGGAGGGCCATGCGTCGCGCGGAGGAGGGGTCGCAACGCGTCGTCGACCGGATCTGGGGGATGGGGATGACGGTGGCGGTCCATAAGACCGAGGTGATTGCGTTTCATTCACCTCGGCAGGATCCGCCACCCCCTCTGATTCGGGTGGGTGGGGCTGACATCGAGGTGAAGCCCCAGATCAGGTATCTGGGGCTGATCCTCGATAGCCACTGGCGTTTCGAGAAGCATTTCCGCTGCCTGGTCCCCCGGTTGGAAAGGATGGTTGCGGCTCTGGGCCGGATCCTGCCCAACCTGGGGGGCCCGGCGGGCCGAGTTCGTCGCCTCTATGTGGCAATGGTCCAGTCGGTGGCCCTATACGGGGCCCCCGTCTGGGCGGACGACCTGGCTGCCTCCCGGCGCAGCATGACTATGCTGCGTCGGGTGCAGAGGCGCATGGCGCTCAGGGTCGTCCGCGGGTATCGGACCATGTCACATGAGGCGGCGACGGTTCTAGCGGGGATGCCGCCCATGGACCTGCTCGCGCGGTCGCACGCGGTGATGTACCGGCACCGCGTCGACCGTCGCGCGGGGGTGGGGGCGGTCCCGGGCGGGCAGGAACCTGCTTGGGGCGATTTGAGGCGCCAGGCCCGGCAGTCCGTGTTGCTCGCGTGGCAGGAGCGGCTGGCTCTGCCAACCGCGGGGCACCGGACTGTCGGGGCTGTTCGGCCACTCCTGAGGGAGTGGCTGGACAGAGGCCATGGCAGCCTCACCTACCGGCTGGCACAGGTATTTTCCGGGCATGGCAGCTTCGGAAGATACCTGTGCCGGATAGGGAAGGAGCCGACGGCGCGTTGCTGCCACTGCGACGCTGAGCAGGACACGGCGGATCATACCCTGGAGGTATGCCCCGCGTGGGAGGGGGAGCGCCGTGTCCTGGTCGGCGTCGTCGGGCGGGATGTCTCGCTGCCGGGCGTGGTGCGCGCCATGCTCGGCAGCGAGGAGAAGTGGAGGGCCGTGGCCTCCTTCTGCGAGAACGTAATGTTGCAGAAGGAGGCCGCGGGGAGGGAGCGCGAGCTTCAGCGGCGCGCTGAAGCTCGTGCTCGTGCGGTGGCCCGAGGTCGTCGCCCGGTCGCGAGGCGTCGCGGGCGGCCGCCTCGGCGTGGCGGATGACCTAGGCTGGGAGGGGGGTCCTGAGGGGACCCTCCTCCCGCCAGGCGGCGCCGGGTCGGATCGGTTGGGGGTAGGAGTGCCTCCCCCTACAGGTCCGACGCAAGGGGAGGCACCCTCGGCGGTCTGGTGCGGCCATGAACGCCCGGCCGCCGAGGGGTGGAAACGGGGTCGCGGGCGGTTGCGAGTTGGGGCTCGCAGCCGCCACTAAACGCGGCCCCGGGACGGATAGCGGCGGGATGGAGTGGCCCCGTCCCGCCGCTATGAGGCAGTGTGTCTACTGGGGGGACCGATTGTCCCCCCGGGGGATGGGCGCGAAAGCGCGGGCACGGGGAGGATACCGGAAGAATGCTTCGAGCGATTCCCGGTATCCTCCCAAAGCGTGCCGAAGGGTCACCGTGGGGTTTTTAGTGGGTAGGTCCCGCGCCTGTCGTTGCACGGGCGCGGGGAATCTCACACACCCCTCCCACCTCTCCCCAAGGAGGTGGGAGGGAGTCTTTCGAAGATTTTCCCCACGACAAAAAAAAAAAAAAAAAAAAAAAAAAAAAAAGTTAGGTCTGGGATAGGTCTTGGATTTGCCCTCATCAGGCTCTTACTATCGCATATTTCTCATACTTCATGGCTAGATCCTGGGCTATTTCTGGATTGGATCACGTAGTAAAGTGGTACCACACTGAAACATTCAATGAAACCTGGTCTGGATAAATATTTTAGAGGATAACGCATCTTAGGTCTGGGTTAGGTCTAAGATTTGCCCTCATCAGGCTCACAGTTTCGCGTTTTTCACATACTTGTTGAACAGATCCTGGGTTTTTTCTGGTTTGGATCACGTAGTAATGTGGTACCACACTAAAACAGTCAATTAAACCTGGTTTCGATCAATATTTTGGAGGATAACGCAAGTTAGGTCTGGGATAGGTCTGGGATTTGCTCTCATCCGGCTCATTCTTTCGCATATTTCTCATACTTGATGGCTAGATCCTGGGCTCTTTCTGGATTGCATCACGTAGTAATGTAGTACCACACTGAAACAGTCAATGAAACCCGGTTTCCATCAATATTTTAGAGGACAACGCAAGTTAGGTCTAGGTAAGGCCTGAGATTTTCACTGATCAGGCTCATACATTCGCATTCTTCACATACTTGTTGAACGGATCCTGGGTTTTTTCTGGTTTGGATCACGTAGTAATGTGGTACCACACTGAAACATTCTATTAAACCTGGTCTTGATAAATATTTTAGAGGATAACGCATGTTAGGTCTGGGTTACGTCTAGGATTTGCCCTCATCAGGCTCATACTTTCGCATGTTTCTCATACTTCATGGCTAGATCCTGGGCTGTTTCTGCATTGTTTCACGTAGTAATGTGGTACCACGCTGAATCAGTCAATTAAACCTGGTTTCGATCAATACTTTAGAGGATAACGCAAGTTAGGTCTGGGATAGGTCTTGGATTTGCCCTCATCAGGCTCTTACTATCGCATATTTCTCATACTTCATGGCTAGATCCTGGGCTATTTCTGGATTGGATCACGTAGTAAAGTGGTACCACACTGAAACATTCAATGAAACCTGGTCTGGATAAATATTTTAGAGGATAACGCATCTTAGGTCTGGGTTAGGTCTAAGATTTGCCCTCATCAGGCTCACAGTTTCGCGTTTTTCACATACTTGTTGAACAGATCCTGGGTTTTTTCTAGTTTGGATCACGTAGTAATGTGGTACCACACTAATACAGTCAATTAAACCTGGTTTCGATCAATATTTTGGAGGATAACGCAAGTTAGGTCTGGGATAGGTCTGGGATTTGCTCTCATCATGCTCATTCTTTCGCATATTTCTCATACTTGATGGCTAGATCCTGAGCTTTTTCTGGATTGCGTAACGTAGTAATGAAGTACAGCACTGAAATAGTCAATTAAACCTGGTTTCCATCAATATTTTAGAGGACAACGCAAGTTAGGTCTGGGATAGGTCTGGGATTTGCCCTCATCAGACTCATACTTTCGCACACTTCACATACTCGTTGAACAGATCCTGGGTTATTTTCTGGTTTGGATCACATAGTAATGTGGTACCGCACTGAAACAGTCGATTAAACCAGGTTTCGATCAATATTTTTGAGTATAACGCATGTTAGGTCTAGGTTAGGCCTGGGATTTTCACTCATCAGACTCATACTTTCGCATTCTTCACATACTTGTAGAACGGATCCTGGGTTTTTTCTGGTTTGGATCACGTAGTAATGTGGGACCACACTGAAACAGTCAATTAAACCTGGTCTTGAAAAATATTTTAGAGGATAACGCATGTTAGGTCTGGATCAGGTCTAGAATTTGCCCTCATCATGCTCATACTTTCGCATCTTTCTCATACATCATGGCTAGATCCTGGGCTATTTCTGGAATGTATCACGTTGTAATGTGGTACCACGCTGAAACAGTCGATTAAACCTGGTTCCGATCAATATTTTAGAGGATAACGCAAGTTAAGTCTGGGATTGGTCTGGGATTTGACCTCATCAGACTCATACTTTCGCACACTTCACATACTTGTTGAACAGATCCTGGGTTTTTTCTGGTTTGGATCCCGTAGTAGTGTGGTACCACACTGAAACAGTCCATTAAACCTGGTTTCGCTCAATATTTTAGAGGATAACGCATGTTAGGTCTGGGATAGGTATGGGATTTGCCCTCATCAGACTCATACTTTCGCCCACTTCACATACTCGTTGAACAGATCCTGGGTTATTTTCTGGTTTGGATCACATAGTAATGTGGTACCACACTGAAACAGTCGATTAAACCAGGTTTCGATCAATGTTTTTGAGGACAACGCATGTTAGGTCTAGGTTAGCCCTGGGATTTTCACTCATCAGACTCATACTTTCGCATTCTTCACATACTTGTTGAACTGATCCTGGGTTTTTTCTGGTTTGGATCACGTAGTAATGTGGTACCACACTGAAACAGACGATTATACCTGGTTTCGATCAATATCTTAGAGGATAACGAAAGTTAAGTCTGGGATTGGTCTGGGATTTGACCTCATCAGGCTCATACTTTCGCGTTTTTCACATACTTGTTGAACAGATCCTGGGTTTTTTCTGGTTTGGATCCCGTAGTAGTGTGGTACCACACTGAAACTGTCCATCAAACCTGGTTTCGCTCAATATTTTAGAGGATAACGCATGTTAGGTCTAGGTTAGGTCTGGGATTTGCTCTCATTAGGCTCATTCTTTCGCATACTTCTCCAACTTCATGGCTAGATCTTGGGCTATTTCTGGATTGGATCACGTAGTAAAGTGGTACCACACTGAAACATTCAATGAAACCTGGTCTGGATAAAAATTTTAGAGGATAACGCATGTTAGGTCAAGGTTAGGTCTAAGATTTGCCCTCATCAGGCTCACAGTTTCGCGTTTTTCACATACTTGTTGAACGGATCCTGTGTTTTTTCTGGTTTGGGTCACGTAGTAGTGTGGGACCACACTGAAACAGTCAATTAAACCTGGTTTCGACCAATATTTTAGAGAATAATTCATGTTAGGTCTAGGTTAGGTCTGGGATTTGCTCTCATCAGGCTCATACTTTCGTACACTTCACATACTTGTTGAACGGATACTGCGTTATTTTCTGGTTTGGATCACATAGTAATGTGGTACCACACTGAAACATTCAATTAAACCTGGTCTTGATAAATATTTTAGAGAATAACGTATGTTAGGTCTGGGTTAGGTCTAGGATTTGCCCTCATCGGGCTCATACTTTCGCACACTTCACATACTCGTTGAACAGATCCTGCGTTATTTTCTGGTTTGGATCACATAGTAATGTGGTACCACACTGAAACATTCAATTAAACCTGGTCTTCATAAATATTTTAGAGGATAACGCATGTTAGGTCTGGGTTAGGTCTAGGATTTGCCCTCATCAGGCTCACAGTTTCGCGTTTTCCACATACTTGTTGAACAGATCCTGGGTTTTTTCTGGTTTGGATCACATAGTAATGTGGTACCACACTGAAACAGTCGATTAAACCAGGTTTCGATCAATATTTTTGAGGACAACGCATGTTAGGTCTAGGTTAGGCCTGGGATTTTCACTCATCAGACTCATACTTTCGCATTCCTCACATACTTGTTGAACGGATCCTGGGTTTTTGTCTGGTTTGGATCACGTAGTAATGTGGTACCACACTGAAACATTCAATTAAACCTGGTCTTGATAAATATTTTAGAGGATAACACATGTTAGGTCTGGGATAGGTCTGGGATTTGCCCTCATCAGACTCATACTTTCGCACACTTCACATACTCGTTGAACAGATCCTGCGTTATTTTCTGGTTTGGATCACATAGTAATGTGGTACCACACTGAAACATTCAATTAAACCTGGTCTTCATAAATATTTTAGAGGATAACGCATGTTAGGTTTGGGTTAGGTCTAGGATTTGCCCTCATCAGGCTCATACTTTCGCATATTTCTCATACTTCATGGCTAGATCCTGGGCTATTTCTGCATTGTATCACGTAGTAATGTGGTACCACGCTGAAACAGTCAATTAAACCTGGTTTCGATCAATATTTTAGAGGATAACGCAAGTTAGGTCTGGGATAGATCTAGGATTTGCCCTCATCAGGCTCTTACTATCGCATATTTCTCATACTTCATGGCTAGATCCTGGGCTATTTCTGGATTGGATCACGTAGTAAAGTGGTACCACACTGAAACATTCAATGAAACCTGTTCTGGATAAATATTTTAGAGGATAAAGCATCTTAGGTCTGGGTTAGGCCTGCGATTTTCACTCATCAGACTCATACTTTCGCATTCTTCACATACTTGTTGAACGGATCCTGGGTTATTTTCTGGTTTGGATCACATAGTAATGTGGTACCACACTGAAACAGTCGATTAAACCAGGTTTCGATCAATATTTTTGAGGATAACGCATGTTAGGTCTAGGTTAGGCCTGGGATTTTCACTCATCAGACTCATACATTCGCATTCCTCACATACTTGTTAAACGGATCCTGGGTTTTTACTGGTTTGGATCACGTAGTTATGTGGTACCACACTGAAACATTCAATGAAACCTGGTCTGGATAAATATTTTAGAGGACAACGCATCTTAGGTCTGGGTTAGGTCTAAGATTTGCCCTCATCAGGCTCACAGTTTCGCGTTTTTCACATACTTGTTGAACAGATCCTGGTTTTTTTCTGGTTTGGATCACGTAGTAATGTGGTACCACACTAAAACAGTCAATTAAACCTGGTTTCGATCAATATTTTAGAGGATAACGCAAGTTAGGACTGGGATAGGTCTAGGATTTGCCCTCATCAGGCTCTTACTATCGCATATTTCTCATACTTCATGGCTAGATCCTGGGCTATTTCTGGATTGTATCACGTAGTAAAGTGGTACCACACTGAAACACTCAATGAAACCTGGTCTGGATAAATATTTTAGAGGATAACGCGTGTTAGGTCTGGGATAGGTCTGGGATTTGCCCTCATCAGACTCATACTTTCACACACTTCACATACTCGCTGAACACATCCTGAGTTATTTTCTGGTTTGGATCACATAGTAATGTGGTACCACACTGAAACTGTCGATTAAACCAGGTTTCGATCAATATTTTTGAGGATAACGCATGTTAGGTCTAGGTTAGGCCTGGGATTTTCACTCATCAGACTCATACATTCGCATTCTTCACATACTTTTTGAACGGATCCTGGGTTTTTTCTGGTTTGGATCACGTAGTAATGTGGGTCCACACTGAAACAATCAATTAAACCTGGTCTTGATATATATTTTAGAGGATAACGCATGTTAGGTCTGGGATAGGTCTGGGATTTGCCCTCATCAGACTCATACTTTCGCATTCTTCACATACTTGTTGAACTGATCCTGGGTTTTTTCCGGTTTGGATCACGTAGTAATGTGGTACCAAACTGAAACAGTCCATTAAACCTGGTTTGGATCAATATTTTAGAGGATAACGCATGTTAGGTCTAGGTTAGCCCTGGGATTTTCACCCATCAGACTCATACTTTCGCATTCTTCTTATACTTGTT
Source organism: Colletes latitarsis (assembly GCF_051014445.1). Lineage (NCBI taxonomy): Eukaryota > Metazoa > Arthropoda > Insecta > Hymenoptera > Colletidae > Colletes > Colletes latitarsis. The sequence goes on from NW_027488366.1 coordinate 12,168,983, forward strand.
GAACGGATCCTGGGTTTTTTCTGGTTTTGATCACGTAGTAATGTGGGACCACACTGAATGAGTCAATTAAACCTGGTCTTGATAAATATTTTAGAGGATAACGCATGTTAGGTTTGGCTTAGGTCTAGGATTTGCCCCCAGCAGGCTCATACTTTCGCATATTTCTCATACTTGATGGCTAGATCCTGGGCTTTTTCTGGATTGGATCACGTAGTAATGAAGTACAACACTGAAACAGTCAATTAAACCTGGTTTCCATCAATATTTTAGAGGACAGCGCATGATAGGTCTAGGTTAGGCCTGGGATTTGCCCTGATCAGGGTCATACTTTCGCAGTTTTAACATACATGCTGACCTGATCGAGGGTTTTTTCTGCTTTGGATCACGTAGTAAAGTGGTACCACACTGAAACAGTCCATTAAACCTGGTTTGGATCAATATTTTAGAGGATAACGCATGTTAGGTCTAGGTTAGGTCTGGGATTTTCGATCATGAGACTCATACTTTCGCATTGTTCACATACATGTTGAACGGATCCTGGGTTTTTTCTGGTTTGGTTCATGTAGTAATGTGGTACCATTCTGAAACATTCAATTAAACCTGGTCTTGATAAATATTTTAGAGGATAACGCATGTTAGGTTTGGCTTAGGTCTAGGATTTGCCCCCAGCAGGCTCATACTTTCGCATATTTCTCATACTTCATGGCTAGATCCTGGGCTGTTTCTGGTTTGTATCACGTAGTAATGTGGTACCACGCTGAAACAGTCAATTAAACCTGGTTTCGATCAATATTTTAGAGGATAACGCAAGTTAGGTCTGGCATAGGTCTGGGATTCGCCCTCATCAGGCTCATACTTTCGCGTTTCTCACATACTTGTTGAACAGATCCTGGGTTTTTTCTGGTTTGTATCACGTAGTAATGTGGTACCAAACTGAAACAGTCGATTAAACCAGGTTTCGACCAATATTTTTGAGGATAACGCATGTTAGGTCTAGGTTAGGCCTGGGACTATCACTCATCAGACTCATACTTTCGCATTCCTCACATACTTGTTGAACGGATCCTGCGTTTTTTCTGGTTTATATCACGTAGTAATGTGGTACCACACTGAAACAGTCCATTAAACCTGGTTTGGATCAATATTTTAGAGGATAACGCATGTTAGGTCTAGGTTAGCCCTGGGATTTTCACCCATCAGACTCATACTTTCGCATTCTTCTTATACTTGTTGAACTGATCCTGGGTTTTTTCTGGTTTGGATCACGTAGTAATGTGGTACCACACTGAAGCAGTCGATTAAACCTGGTTTCGATCAATATTTTAGAGGATAACGCAAGTTAAGTCTGGGATTGGTCTGGGATTTGACCTCATCAGCCTCATACTTTCGCACACTTCACATACTCGTTGAACAGATCCTGGGTTTTTTTCTGGTTTGGATCACATAGTAATGTGGCACCACACTGAAACAGTCGATTAAACCACGTTTCGATCAATATTTTTGAGGATAACGCATGTTAGGTCTAGGTTAGGCCCGGGATTTTCACTCATCAGACACATATTTCACATTCTTCACATACTTGTTGAACGGATCCTGGGTTTTTTCTGGTTTGGATCACGTAGTAATGTGGGACCACACTGAATCAGTCAATTAAACCTGGTTTCGACCAATATTTTAGAGAATAATTCATGTTAGGTCTAGGTTAGGTCTGGGATATTCTCTGATCAGGCTCATTCTTTCGCATATTTCTCATACTTGAGGACTCGATCCTGGGCTTTTTCTGGATTGGATCACGTAGTAATGAAGTACAACACTGAAACAGTCAATTAAACCTGGTTTCCATCAATATTTTAGAGGACAGCGCATGTTAGGTCTAGGTTAGGCCTGGGATTTGCCCTGATCAGGGTCATACTTTCGCAGTTTTAACATACATGTTGACCTGATCGAGGGTTTTTTCTGCTTTGGATCACGTAGTAAAGTGGTACCACACTGAAACAGTCCATTAAAACTGGTTTGGATCAATATTTTAGAGGATAACGCATGTTAGGTCTAGGTTAGGTCTAGGATTTTCGCTCATGAGACTCATACTTTCGCATTCTTCACATACTTGTTGAACGGATCCTGGGTTTTTTCTGGTTTGGTTCATGTAGTAATGTGGTACCACACTGAAACAATCAATTAAACCTGGTCTTGATAAATATTTTAGAGGATAACGCATGTTAGGTTTGGCTTAGGTCTAGGATTTGCCCCCAGCAGGCTCATACTTTAGCATATTTCTCATACTTCATGGCTAGATCCTGGGCTGTTTCTGGTTTGTATCACGTAGTAATGTGGTACCACGCTGAAACAGTCAATTAAACCTAGTTTCGATCAATATTTTAGAGGATAACGCAAGTCAGGTCTGGCATAGGTCTGGGATTCGCCCTCATCAGGCTCATACTTTCGCGTTTTTCACATACTTGTTGAACAGATCCTGGGTTTTTTCTGGTTTGTATCACGTAGTAGTGTGGTACCACACCGAAAGAGTCCATTAAAGCTGGTTTGGATCAATTGCTTAGAGGATAACGCATGTTAGGTCTAGGTTAGCCCTGGGATTTTCACTCATCAGACTCATACTTTCGCAATCTTCTCATACTTGTTGAACTGATCCTGGGTTTTTTCTGGTTTGGATCACGTAGTAATTTGGTACCACACTGAAGCAGTCGATTAAACCTGGTTTCGATCAATATCTTAGAGGATAACGCATGTTAGGTCTAGGTTAGCCCTGGGATTTTCACTCATCAGACTCATACTTTCGCAATCTTCTCATACTTGTTGAACTGATCCTGGGTTTTTTCTGGTTTGGATCACGTAGTAATTTGGTACCACACTGAAGCAGTCGATTAAACCTGGTTTCGATCAATATCTTAGAGGACAACGCAAGTTAGGTCTGGGATAGGTCTGGGATTTGCCCTCATCAGGCCCATACTGTCGCGTTTTTCACATACTTGTTGAACAGATCCTGGGTTTTTTCTGGTTTGGATCCCGTAGTAGTGTGGTACCACAATAAAACAGTCAATTAAACCTGGTTTCGATCAATATTTTAGAGGATATCGCAAGTTAGGTCTGGGATAGGTCTGGGATTAGCCCTCATCAGACTCATACTTTCGCTTTCTTCACATACTCGTTGAACAGATCCTGTGTCATTTTCTGGTTTGGATCACATAGTAATGTGGTACCACACTGAAACAGTCGATTAAACCAGGTTTCGAACAATATTTTTGAGGATAACGCATGTTAGGTCTGGGATAGGTCTGGGATTTGCTCTCATCAGGCTCATTCTTTCGCATATTTCTCATACTTGATGGCTAGATCCTGAGCTTTTTCTGGATTGCATCACGTAGTAATGAAGTACAACACTGAAACAGTCAATTAAACCTGGTTTCCATCAATGTTTTAGAGGACAACGCAAGTTAGGTCTGGGATAGGTCTGGGATTTGCTCTCATCAGGCTCATTCTTTCGCATATTTCTCATACTTGATGGCTAGATCCTGAGCTTTTCTGGATTGCATCACGTAGTAATGAAGTACAACCCTGAAACAGTCAATTAAACCTGGTTTCCATCAATATTTTAGAGGACAACGCAAGTTAGGTCTGGGATAGGTCTGGGATTTGCCCTCATCAGGCCCATACTGTCGCGTTTTTCACATACTCGTTGAACAGATCCTGGGTTTTTTCTGGTTTGGATCCCGTAGTAGTGTGGTACCACACTGAAACAGTCCATTAAACCTGGTTTCGATCAAGATTTTAGAGGATAACGCATGTTAGGTCTAGGTCAGGCCTGGTTTTTTCACTCATCAGACTCATACTTTCGCATTCTTCACATACTTGTTGAACGGATCCTGGCTTTTTTCTGGTTTGGATCACGTAGTTATGTGGGTCCACACTGAAACAATCAATTAAACCTGGTCTTGATAAATATTTTAGAGGATAACGCATGTTAGGTCTGGGATAGGTCCGGGATTTGCGCTCATCAGACTCATACTTTCGCACACTTCACATACTCGTTGAACAGATCCTGGGTTATTTTCTGGTTTGGATCACATAGTAATGTGGTACCGCACTGAAACAGTCGATTAAACCAGGTTTCGATCAATATTTTTTAGGATAACGCATGTTAGGTCTAGGTTAGGCCTGGGATTTTCACTCATCAGACTCATACTTTCGCATTCTTCACATACCCGTTGAACGGATCCTGGGTTTTTTCTGGTTTGGATCACATAGTAATGTGGGTCCACACTGAAACAATCAATTAAACCTGGTCTTGATAAATATTTTAGAGGATAACGCATGTTAGGTCTGGGATAGGTCTGGGATTTGCCCTCATCAGACTCATACTTTCGCACACTTCCCATACTCGTTGAACAGATCCTGGGTTATTTTCTGGTTTGGATCACATAGTAATGTGGGACCACACTGAATCAGTCAATTAAACCTGGTTTCGACCAATATTTTAGAGAATAATTCATGTTAGGTCTAGGTTAGGTCTGGGATTTTCTCTCATCAGGCTCATTCTTTCGCATATTTCTCATACTTGAGGGCTCGATCCTGGGCTTTTTCTGGATTGGATCACGTAGTAATGAAGTACAACACTGAAACAGTCAATTAAACCTGGTTTCCATCAATATTTTAGAGGACATCACATGTTAGGTCTAGGTTAGGCCTGGGATTTGCCCTGATCAGGGTCATACTTTCGCAGTTTTAACATACATGTTGACCTGATCGAGGGTTTTTTCTGCTTTGGATCACGTAGTAAAGTGGTACCACACTGAAACAGTCCATTAAACCTGGTTTGGATCAATATTGTAGAGGATAACGCATGTTAGGTCTAGGTTAGGTCTGGGATTTTCGATCATGAGACTCATACTTTCGCATTGTTCACATACTTGTTGAACGGATCCTGGGTTTTTTCTGGTTTGGTTCATGTAGTAATGTGGTACCATTCTGAAACATTCAATTAAACCTGGTCTTGATAAATATTTTAGAGGATAACGCATGTTAGGTTTGGCTTAGGTCTAGGATTTGCCCCCAGCAGGCTCATAGTTTCGCATATTTCTCATACTTCATGGCTAGATCCTGGGCTGTTTCTGGTTTGTATCACGTAGTAATGTGGTACCACACTGAAACAATCAACTAAACCTGGTTTCCATCAATATTTTAGAGGACAACGCAAGTTAGGTCTGGGATAGGTCTGGGATTTGCCCTCATCAGGCTCATACTTTCGCGTTTTTCACATACTTGTTGAACAGATCCTGGGTTTTTTCTGGTTTGGATCCCGTAGTAGTGTGGTACCACAATAAAACAGTCAATTAAACCTGGTTTCGATCAATATTTTAGAGGATATCGCAAGTTAGGTCTGGGATAGGTCTGGGATTAGCCCTCATCAGACTCATACTTTCGCTTTCTTCACATACTCGTTGAACAGATCCTGTGTTATTTTCTGGTTTGGATCACATAGTAATGTGGTACCACACTGAAACAGTCGATTAAACCTGGTTTCCATCAATATTTTAGAGGACAACGCAAGTTAGGTCTGGGATAGGTCTGGGATTTGCCCTCATCAGGCCCATACTGTCGCGTTTTTCACATACTTGTTGAACAGATCCTGGGTTTTTTCTGGTTTGGATCACGTAGTTATGTGGGTCCACACTGAAACAATCAATTAAACCTGGTCTTGATAAATATTTTAGAGGATAACGCATGTTAGGTCTGGGATAGGTCTGGGATTTGCGCTCATCAGACTCATACTTTCGCACACTTCACATACTCGTTGAACAGATCCTGGGTTATTTTCTGGTTTGGATCACATAGTAATGTGGTACCGCACTGAAACAGTCGATTAAACCAGGTTTCGATCAATATTTTTTAGGATAACGCATGTTAGGTCTAGGTTAGGCCTGGGATTTTCACTCATCAGACTCATACTTTCGCATTCTTCACATACCCGTTGAACGGATCCTGGGTTTTTTCTGGTTTGGATCACGTAGTAATGTGGGTCCACACTGAAACAATCAATTAAACCTGGTCTTGATAAATATTTTAGAGGATAACGCATGTTAGGTCTGGGATAGGTCTGGGATTTGCCCTCATCAGACTCATACTTTCGCACACTTCCCATACTCGTTGAACAGATCCTGGGTTATTTTCTGGTTTGGATCACATAGTAATGTGGGACCACACTGAATCAGTCAATTAAACCTGGTTTCGACCAATATTTTAGAGAATAATTCATGTTAGGTCAAGGTTAGGTCTGGGATTTTCTCTCATCAGGCTCATTCTTTCGCATATTTCACATACTTGAGGGGCTCGATCCTGGGCTTTTTCTGGATTGGATCACGTAGTAATGAAGTACAACACTGAAACAGTCAATTAAACCTGGTTTCCATCAATATTTTAGAGGACATCACATGTTAGGTCTAGGTTAGGTCTGGGATTTTCGATCATGAGACTCATACTTTCGCATTGTTCACATACTTGTTGAACGGATCCTGGGTTTTTTCTGGTTTGGTTCATGTAGTAATGTGGTACCATTCTGAAACATTCAATTAAACCTGGTCTTGATAAATATTTTAGAGGATAACGCATGTTAGGTTTGGCTTAGGCCTAGGATTTGCCCCCAGCAGGCTCATACTTTCGCGTTTTTCACATACTTGTTGAACAGATCCTGGGTTTTTTCTGGTTTGGATCCCGTAGTAGTGTGGTACCACAATAAAACAGTCAATTAAACCTGGTTTCGATCAATATTTTAGAGGATATCGCAAGTTAGGTCTGGGATAGGTCTGGGATTAGCCCTCATCAGACTCATACTTTCGCTTTCTTCACATACTCGTTGAACAGATCCTGTGTTATTTTCTGGTTTGGATCACATAGTAATGTGGTACCACACTGAAACAGTCGATTAAACCTGGTTTCCATCAATATTTTAGAGGACAACGCAAGTTAGGTCTGGGATAGGTCTGGGATTTGCCCTCATCAGGCCCATACTGTCGCGTTTTTCACATACTTGTTGAACAGATCCTGGGTTTTTTCTGGTTTGGATCACGTAATAATGTGGGACCACACTGAAACAATCAACTAAACCTGGTTTCCATCAATATTTTAGAGGACAACGCAAGTTAGGTCTGGGATAGGTCTGGGATTTGCCCTCATCAGGCTCATACTTTCGCGTTTTTCACATACTTGTTGAACAGATCCTGGGTTCTTTCTGGTTTGGATCCCGTAGTAGTGTGGTACCACAATAAAACAGTCAATTAAACCTGGTTTCGATCAATATTTTAGAGGATATCGCAAGTTAGGTCTGGGATAGGTCTGGGATTAGCCCTCATCAGACTCATACTTTCGCTTTCTTCACATACTCGTTGAACAGATCCTGTGTCATTTTCTGGTTTGGATCACGTAGTAATGAAGTACAACCCTGAAACAGTCAATTAAACCTGGTTTCCATCAATATTTTAGAGGACAACGCAAGTTAGGTCTGGGATAGGTCTGGGATTTGCCCTCATCAGGCCCATACTGTCGCGTTTTTCACATACTCGTTGAACAGATCCTGGGTTTTTTCTGGTTTGGATCCCGTAGTAGTGTGGTACCACACTGAAACAGTCCATTAAACCTGGTTTCGATCAAGATTTTAAAGGATAACGCATGTTAGGTCTAGGTCAGGCCTGGTTTTTTCACTCATCAGACTCATACTTTCGCATTCTTCACATACTTGTTGAACGGATCCTGGCTTTTTTCTGGTTTGGATCACGTAGTTATGTGGGTCCACACTGAAACAATCAATTAAACCTGGTCTTGATAAATATTTTAGAGGATAACGCATGTTAGGTCTGGGATAGGTCTGGGATTTGCGCTCATCAGACTCATACTTTCGCACACTTCACATACTCGTTGAACAGATCCTGGGTTATATTCTGGTTTGGATCACATAGTAATGTGGTACCGCACTGAAACAGTCGATTAAACCAGGTTTCGATCAATATTTTTTAGGATAACGCATGTTAGGTCTAGGTTAGGCCTGGGATTTTCACTCATCAGACTCATACTTTCGCATTCTTCACATACCCGTTGAACGGATCCTGGGTTTTTTCTGGTTTGGATCACATAGTAATGTGGGTCCACACTGAAACAATCAATTAAACCTGGTCTTGATAAATATTTTAGAGGATAACGCATGTTAGGTCTGGGATAGGTCTGGGATTAGCCCTCATCAGACTCATACTTTCGCTTTCTTCACATACTCGTTGAACAGATCCTGTGTTATTTTCTGGTTTGGATCACATAGTAATGTGGTACCACACTGAAACAGTCGATTAAACCTGGTTTCCATCAATATTTTAGAGGACAACGCAAGTTAGGTCTGGGATAGGTCTGGGATTTGCCCTCATCAGGCCCATACTGTCGCGTTTTTCACATACTTGTTGAACAGATCCTGGGTTTTTTCTGGTTTGGATCACGTAGTTATGTGGGTCCACACTGAAACAATCAATTAAACCTGGTCTTGATAAATATTTTAGAGGATAACGCATGTTAGGTCTGGGATAGGTCTGGGATTTGCGCTCATCAGACTCATACTTTCGCACACTTCACATACTCGTTGAACAGATCCTGGGTTATTTTCTGGTTTGGATCACATAGTAATGTGGTACCACACTGAAACAGTCGATTAAACCAGGTTTCGATCAATATATTTGAGGATAACGCATGTTAGGTCTAGGTTAGGTCTGGTATTTCCACTCATCAGACTCATACTTTCGCATTCTTCACATACCCGTTGAACGGATCCTGGGTTTTTTCTGGTTTGGATCACGTAGTTATGTGGGTCCACACTGAAACAATCAATTAAACCTGGTCTTGATAAATATTTTAGAGGATAACGCATGTTAGGTCTGGGATAGGTCTGGGATTTGCGCTCATCAGACTCATACTTTCGCACACTTCCCATACTCGTTGAACAGATCCTGGGTTATTTTCTGGTTTGGATCACATAGTAATGTGGGACCACACTGAATCAGTCAATTAAACCTGGTTTCGACCAATATTTTAGAGAATAATTCATGTTAGGTCTAGGTTAGGTCTGGGATTTTCTCTCATCAGGCTCATTCTTTCGCATATTTCTCATACTTGAGGGCTCGATCCTGGGCTTTTTCTGGATTGGATCACGTAGTAATGAAGTACAACACTGAAACAGTCAATTAAACCTGGTTTCCATCAATATTTTAGAGGACATCACATGTTAGGTCTAGGTTAGGCCTGGGATTTGCCCTGATCAGGGTCATACTTTCGCAGTTTTAACATACATGTTGACCTGATCGAGGGTTTTTTCTGCTTTGGATCACGTAGTAAAGTGGTACCACACTGAAACAGTCCATTAAACCTGGTTTGGATCAATATTTTAGAGGATAACGCATGTTAGGTCTAGGTTAGGTCTGGGATTTTCGATCATGAGACTCATACTTTCGCATTGTTCACATACTTGTTGAACGGATCCTGGGTTTTTTCTGGTTTGGTTCATGTAGTAATGTGGTACCATTCTGAAACATTCAATTAAACCTGGTCTTGATAAATATTTTAGAGGATAACGCATGTTAGGTTTGGCTTAGGTCTAGGATTTGCCCCCAGCAGGCTCATACTATCGCATATTTCTCATACTTCATGGCTAGATCCTGGGCTGTTTCTGGTTTGTATCACGTAGTAATGTGGTACCACACTGAAACAATCAACTAAACCTGGTTTCCATCAATATTTTAGAGGACAACGCAAGTTAGGTCTGGGATAGGTCTGGGATTTGCCCTCATCAGGCTCATACTTTCGCGTTTTTCACATACTTGTTGAACAGATCCTGGGTTTTTTCTGGTTTGGATCCCGTAGTAGTGTGGTACCACAATAAAACAGTCAATTAAACCTGGTTTCGATCAATATTTTAGAGGATATCGCAAGTTAGGTCTGGGATAGGTCTGGGATTAGCCCTCATCAGACTCATACTTTCGCTTTCTTCACATACTCGTTGAACAGATCCTGTGTTATTTTCTGGTTTGGATCACATAGTAATGTGGTACCACACTGAAACAGTCGATTAAACCTGGTTTCCATCAATATTTTAGAGAACAACGCAAGTTAGGTCTGGGATAGGTCTGGGATTTGCCCTCATCAGGCCCATACTGTCGCGTTTTTCACATACTTGTTGAACAGATCCTGGGTTATTTTCTGGTTTGGACCACATAGTAATGTGGTACCGCACTGAAACAGTCGATTAAACCAGGTTTCGATCAATATTTTTAGGATAACGCGTGTTAGGTCTAGGTTAGGCCTGGGATTTTCACTCATCAGACTCATACTTTCGCATTCTTCACATACCTGTTGAACGGATCCTGGGTTTTTTCTGGTTTGGATCACGTAGTAATGTGGGTCCACACTGAAACAATCAATTAAACCTGGTCTTGATAAATATTTTAGAGGATAACGCATGTTAGGTCTGGGATAGGTCTGGGAGTGGCCCTCATCAGACTCATACTTTCGCACACTTCACATACTCGTTGAACAGATCCTGGCTTTTTACTGGTTTGGATCACATAGTAATGTGGTACCACACTGAAATAGTCGATTAAACCAGGTTTCGATCAATATTTTTGAGGACAACGCATGTTAGGTCTAGGTTAGGCCTGGGATTTTCACTCATCAGACTCATACTTTCGCATTCCTCACATACTCGTTGAACAGATCCTGGCTTTTTACTGGTTTGGATCACATAGTAATGTGGTACCACGCTGAAACAGTCAATTAAACCTGGTTTCGATCAATATTTTAGAGGATAACGCAAGTTAGGGCTGGGATAGATCTAGGATTTGCCCTCATCAGGCTCTTACTATCGCATATTTCTCATACTTCATGGCTAGATCCTGGGCTATTTCATGATTGGATCACGTAGTAAAGTGGTACCACACTGAAACATTCAATGAAACCTGTTCTGGATAAATATTTTAGAGGATAAAGCATCTTAGGTCTGGGTTAGGCCTGCGATTTTCACTCATCAGACTCATACTTTCGCATTCTTCACATACTTGTTGAACGGATCCTGGGTTTTTTCTGGTTTGGATCACGTAGTAATGTGGGTCCACACTGAAACAATCAATTAAACCTGGTCTTGATAAATATTTTAGAGGATAACACATGTTAGGTCTGGGATAGGTCTGGGATTTGCCCTCATCAGACTCATACTTTCGCACACTTCACATACTCGTTGAACAGATCCTGGGTTATTTTCTGGTTTGGATCACATAGTAATGTGGTACCAAACTGAGACAGTCGATTAAACCAGGTTTCGATCAATATTTTAGAGGATAACGCATGTTAGGTCTAGGTTAGCCCTGGGATTTTCACTCATCAGACTCATACTTTCGCATTCTTCACATACTTGTAGAACGGATCCTGGGTTTTTACTGGTTTGGATCACGTAGTAATGTGGTACCACACAGAAACATTCAATTAAACCTGGTTTCGATCAATATTTTAGAGGATAACGCAAGTTAGGTCTGGGATAGGTCTGGGATTAGCCCTCATCAGACTCATACTTTCGCACACTTCACATACTCGTTGAACAGATCCTGGGTTATTTTCTGGTTTGGATCACATAGTAATGTGGTACCAAACTGAGACAGTCGATTAAACCAGGTTTCGATCAATATTTTAGAGGATAACGCATGTTAGGTCTAGGTTAGGCCTGGGATTTTCACTCATCAGACTCATACTTTCGCATTCTTCACATACTTGTAGAACGGATCCTGGGTTTTTACTGGTTTGGATCACGTAGTAATGTGGTACCAAACTGAGACAGTCGATTAAACCAGGTTTCGATCAATATTTTAGAGGATAACGCATGTTAGGTCTAGGTTAGCCCTGGGATTTTCACTCATCAGACTCATACTTTCGCATTCTTCACATACTTGTAGAACGAATCCTGGGTTTTTACTGGTTTGGATCACGTAGTAATGTGGTACCACACAGAAACATTCAATTAAACCTGGTTTCGATCAATATTTTAGAGGATAACGCAAGTTAGGTGTGGGATAGGTCCGGGATTTGCCCTCATCAGGCTCATACTTTCGCGTTTTTCACATACTTGTTGAACAGATCCTGGGTTTTTTCTGGTTTGGGTCACGTAGTAGTGTGATACTACACTCAAACAGTCGACTAAACCAGGTTTCGATCAATATTTTTGAGGATAACGCATGTTAGGTCTAGGTTAGGCCTGGCATTTTCACTCATCAGACTCATACTTTCGCATTCTTCACATACTTGTTGAACTGATCCTGGGTTTTTTCTGGTTTGGATCACGTAGTAATGTGGTTCCACACTGAAACAGTCGGTTAAACCTGGTTTCGATCAATATTTTAGAGGATAACGCAAGTTAGGTCTGGGATAGGTCTGGGATTAGCCCTCATCAGACTCATACTTTCGCACACTTCACATACTCGTTGAACAGATCCTGGGTTATTTTCTGGTTTGGATCACATAGTAATGTGGTACCAAACTGAGACAGTCGATTAAACCAGGTTTCGATCAATATTTTAGAGGATAACGCATGTTAGGTCTAGGTTAGCCCTGGGATTTTCACTCATCAGACTCATACTTTCGCATTCTTCTTATACTTGTTGAACTGATCCTGGGTTTTTTCTGGTTTGGATCACGTAGTAATATGGTACCACACTGAAACAGTCGATTAAACCTGGTTTCGATCAATATTTTAGAGGATAACGCAAGTTAGGTCTGGGATTGGTCTGGGATTTGACCTCATCAGACTCATACTTTCGCACACTTCACATACTCGTTGAACAGATCCTGGGTTATTTTCTGGTTTGGATCACATAGTAATGTGGTACCACACTGAAACAGTCGATTAAACCAGGTTTCGATCAATATCTTTCAGGATAACGCATGTTAGGTCTAGGTTAGGCCTGGGATTTTCACTTATCAGACTCATACTTTCGTATTCTTCACATACTTGTTGAACGGATCCTGGGTTATTTTCTGGTTTGGATCACATAGTAATGTGGTACCACACTGAAACAGTCGATTAAACCAGGTTTCGATCAATATTTTTGAGGATAACGCATGTTAGGTCTGGGATAGGTCTGGGATTTGCCCTCATCAGACTCATACTTTCGCACACTTCACATACTCGCTGAACACATCCTGGGTTATTTTCTGGTTTGGATCACATAGTAATGTGGTACCAAACTGAAACAGTCCATTAAACCTGGTTTGGATCAATATTTTAGAGGATAACGCATGTTAGGTCTAGGTTAGCCCTGGGATTTTCACCCATCAGGCTCATACTTTCGCATTCTTCTTATACTTGTTGAACGGATCCTGGGTTTTTTCTGGTTTTGATCACGTAGTAATGTGGGACCACACTGAATCAGTCAATTAAACCTGGTCTTGATAAATATTTTAGAGGATAACGCATGTTAGGTTTGGCTTAGGTCTAGGATTTGCCCCCAGCAGGCTCATACTTTCGCATATTTCTCATACTTGATGGCTAGATCCTGGGCTTTTTCTGGATTGGATCACGTAGTAATGAAGTACAACACTGAAACAGTCAATTAAACCTGGTTTCCATCAATATTTTAGAGGACAACGCATGTTAGGTCTAGGTTAGGCCTGGGATTTGCCCTGATCAGGGTCATACTTTCGCAGTTTTAACATACATGCTGACCTGATCGAGGGTTTTTTCTGCTTTGGATCACGTAGTAAAGTGGTACCACACTGAAACAGTCCATTAAACCTGGTTTGGATCAATATTTTAGAGGATAACGCATGTTAGGTTTGGCTTAGGTCTAGGATTTGCCCCCAGCAGGCTCATACTTTCGCATATTTCTCATACTTCATGGCTAGATCCTGGGCTGTTTCTGGTTTGTATCACGTAGTAATGTGGTACCACGCTGAAACAGTCAGTTAAACCTGGTTTCGATCAATATTTTAGAGGATAACGCAAGTTAGGTCTGGCATAGGTCTGGGATTCGCCCTCATCAGGCTCATACTTTCGCGTTTCTCACATACTTGTTGAACAGATCCTGGGTTTTTTCTGGTTTGTATCACGTAGTAATGTGGTACCAAACTGAAACAGTCGATTAAACCACGTTTCGATCAATATTTTTGAGGATAACGCATGTTGGGTCTAGGTTAGGCTCGGGATTTTCACTCATCAGACACATATTTCACATTCTTCACATACTTGTTGAACGGATCCTGGGTTTTTTCTGGTTTGGATCACGTAGTAATGTGGGACCACACTGAATCAGTCAATTAAACCTGGTTTCGACCAATATTTTAGAGAATAATTCATGTTAGGTCTAGGTTAGGTCTGGGATTTTCTCTCATCAGGCTCATTCTTTCGCATATTTCTCATACTTGAGGGCTCGATCCTGGGCTTTTTCTGGATTGGATCACGTAGTAATGAAGTACAACACTGAAACAGTCAATTAAACCTGGTTTCCATCAATATTTTAGAGGACAGCGCATGTTAGGTCTAGGTTAGGCCTGGGATTTGCCCTGATCAGGGTCATACTTTCGCAGTTTTAACATACATGTTGACCTGATCGAGGGTTTTTTCTGCTTTGGATCACGTAGTAAAGTGGTACCACACTGAAACAGTCCATTAAACCTGGTTTGGATCAATATTTTAGAGGATAACGCATGTTAGGTCTAGGTTAGGTCTAGGATTTTCGCTCATGAGACTCATACTTTCGCATTCTTCACATACTTGTTGAACGGATCCTGGGTTTTTTCTGGTTTGGTTCATGTAGTAATGTGGTACCACACTGAAACAATCAATTAAACCTGGTCTTGATAAATATTTTAGAGGATAACGCATGTTAGGTTTGGCTTAGGTCTAGGATTTGCCCCCAGCAGGCTCATACTTTCGCATATTTCTCATACTTCATGGCTAGATCCTGGGCTGTTTCTGGTTTGTATCACGTAGTAATGTGGTACCACGCTGAAACAGTCAATTAAACCTGGTTTCGATCAATATTTTAGAGGATAACGCAAGTCAGGTCTGGCATTCCCTCAGGGGCTGCCAGCCTTTCAGCTGCAGTACGGGCTTAACGAACCCGGGGTACCCGAGTCATACACACACTGTAAGCCTCCTGTTGGTCGTCACAACGACCCATTCACAATTCCCTATTGGTTTTGTGAATGGTACGTGACGGCAGGAGGAACGGGGGTCTTGGCTTAACCGCCTGGGCCACGAGTATGGCGACTCTATAAAATCGCCCTCCAATCCTAAGCTATGGTGCGCGGCGATGGGATGCATGGTTGGGGGAGAAGTCCCAATCCCAAGCGACCACCTCCGGGGAACCTGCCGAACCCCCGGAGTATTAGGCTTACCCGGGTAAGGCGGCTCTGCCCGGGTGGACCTTTATTTCCGACCATCTCGTGGGACTATTATGGACACAGAAAATAAAATGGGGATGGGGCGGGTTTTGTCGGTTGGGGAGGACGGAGACGGGGTTGGGGTTAGGGTGGCGGCGCTCGCGCCCCACTCAGCGCCAGGTCCGGCTTCGTGGAGGGTGGAGGAGGACGACGAGACGGCGTCGGTCTTGTCCTTCTCCTCCAGCACGAGCCACATAGGCTCTAAGAGGAAGAGGACGGGGCAGGCCGTCGTCGAGGTGGGCGGGGCGATGAGCCCGTCGGTGAGGCTGAGTTGCCTCAGGGACGAGGTGACCGAGGAGATATCGGAGAGGATCTCCTCGTCCCTGAGGCGGGTGGAGAAAGTCGCCGCTGCCTGCGCCTTTAAGGGGCAGAAAAGCGGTGGCGCGGAGGCCCTGAAGGCCGCGGCGGAGGAAATGAGGGAGGCGGCGCGGGAGCTCAGAGGGCGGAACGCCCGTCTGCAGCTCCTGTTGGAGGAGGAGCGACAGGGGAGGAGGAGGGCAGAGGCGCTGTGGAACAGCGCGGCCCTCCCTCCCATCCTCCCTCCTCCTCCACCGCCGCGTCCCTCGGCGGAGGTAAATAAGCGGAGTGCGGCGGCAGTGGTGCGGGGCACCGCGCGCCCCTCCACCCGCACTCCGCCCGTGAAGAAGTCCCCGTCCTCCTCAGAAGACGATCTTCTGAGGAGGATTGGGGACATGATTGATGGCAAGCTGGCCGCCTTCCGGGAGGAGCTCCTCGCCGGAAGAGCGGTCAGCAGGAAGGCGGTGCCTCCCCGACCTGTTCCGGTACAGTCGGGGAAGGCAAAGAAGGGCGGAGTGAAGGCTCCGCCCGGCGTTGCGGCACCAGGGCCCCGGGTCGCGACCCCCAAGGGGGGTGGTGTACCCGTGGTCGCGGTGGTCGCGTCCTCCACGGCACCCTCCCAAGGGGGGGTGGCGTGGAGTGAGGTGGTGGGGCGGAAGGCGAAGCGGGCGGCGAGGAAGGCTTCGCAACCGCAGCCTCCGCCTCCGCCGCCGGCGGCCAAGGTAAAGGCCGCGAAGGTCGGGAAGGTACGACCAGGTCGTCCCCCAAAAACGGCAGCGGTGACGCTGACCGTTGCGCAGGGGGGCGACCTGACCCTCGCGGAGGCGATGCGGCTCGCCAGGGAGAATATCTCCCTGGAAGAGCTGGGCATCGCCTCCGTGAGGGCGAAGAGGGCCGTGACCGGGGGTCTCTTGCTGGAGATCCCCGGTGCAGAAGGCGGCGCGAAGGCGGATCGTCTCGCCCAGAGGCTCCGGGAGCAGCTGGGCGAGCGAGGTGTCCGGGTCGCCCGGCCCACGAAGCGCACGGAGATGCGCGTTTGTGGGCTGGACGACTCGGTCAGCGCACAGGATGTGTCCCGTGCCCTTGCGAGGGCGAGGGACTGTCCTGTGGAGGACCTGCGGATCGGAGAGATCCGCAGGTCGCCCTCCGGCCTCGGGTCGGTGTGGGCCCGGTGCCCCCTCTCCGCCGCCCGTAAGGTGGCGGAATCCGGGAGGGTGTTGGTGGGGTGGGTTTCGGCGCGAGTGGAAATCCTCGCGCCGCGCCCGCTCCAGTGTCACCGCTGCCTCGAATTGGGGCACGTGAGGCAGTGGTGCACCTCGCCGGTGGACCGCAGCGGTCAGTGTTACCGCTGCGGTGCCAAAGAGCACCGTGCGAGCCAGTGCTCGGCGGCCCCCCACTGCCCGCTGTGTGCGGACATGGGGAGGCCAGCCGATCACAGGGTGGGGAGCAAGAAGTGCTCCCCCCCCTCCCGGAAGGAGAGGAAGAGGCGGGCTGCACCGGCTCCGGTGCCGAGGGCGGTGGCATCGTCCTCCATGGAGGTGGACGGTGCTACGGGGACGGACGGCCGGGAGGAGGCTGGCGCGGCCATTAATTAATGCCGCCCCGCCTCCTCCTCCAGGCCATCCTCAACCACTGCCGCGCGGCACAGGACTTGATGTCCCAAGTCCTCGCGGAGTGGGGGGTTGGCCTGGCGGTCGCCGCCGAGCCATACCGCGTCCCTGATCACCCTCATTGTGTGGGCGACGCGGACGGCTTGGTGGCGACGGTATGGGGAGGGGGCGACGGGTCCCCACCGTTCTCCTTGTTGGAGCGCGGTCGGGGATTCGTCGCCGTGGACTGGGGGGGAGTCGCTGTGGTGGGGTGCTACATTTCGCCCCGTAGCGGTCACGCTGCGTTCGAGCTGTACTTGGCCGAGGTCGCGGCATGCGTGCAGTGCTACGCGGCCCGGCCGGTGCTGGTCCTGGGGGATTTTAATGCCAAGTCGGTGGCTTGGGGATCCCCCAGGACCTCCGTTCGCGGCGGGATCCTGGGCGATTGGGCGGCGGGGCTCGACCTCCGGGTATTGAACCGGGGGTCGGAGCACACATGCGTGCGGCGATATGGGGGGTCCATCGTGGATGTTGGATTCGCGACCCCCAACGCCGTGCGCATGGTGTCGGGTTGGCACGTGGTCGCGGGGGCAGAGACACTCTCCGATCACCGGTACATCCGGATGGAGGTCTCTGCCGCCGCGAGTGCATCCCGACACGGCCGCCTGCGTGGCACCCCACCACGCCGCTGGGCGCTTCGGCGCCTGGACAAGGACGCCCTGATGGCAGCTGCCCTCGCTGCAACTTGGCCGCAGGGAGCGGCCGAGTTGCCGAGCATAGAGGAGGAGGTCGCCCGGCTCGGAGCATTGGTCGCGGGTATTTGCGACGCGGCGATGCCTCGGGTCGGGCGGGCTTCTCCTCGCCGGGCGGTGTACTGGTGGTCGGACGCGATCGCGGAGTTGCGAGTCGCGACTGTCCGCGCCCGACGCCAGTACACCCGCGCGCGCCGTCGTCAACGTACAGGCGACGGCGTGGCGCGAGCGAGGGCAGCTGATGACCTGTATGGAGCATACCGCGTGGCGCGGGTTGCTCTGCAGGTCGCCATCAAACGGGCCAAGACCCAGGCATGGAAGGAGCTCCTCCAGACCCTTGATGACGATCCATGGGGGCGCCCATATAAGGTGGTGCTGAATAAGCTCCGCCCGTGGGCGCCCCCCGTCACCGAGGGTCTTGACCCCCGGCTGCTGGAGGACGTGGTCAATACACTCTTCCCAATTGGGGAGAGGGGACCGCGTCCTCCAGCGGCGGCGGCTGTCCCAGTGGAGTGGACGGCCGAGCTGGGGGTCACGCAGGAGGAGCTGGCAGCGGCCATCAGACGGCTCGGGGTTCGTAACACGGCCCCGGGTCCGGATGGTGTGCCCGGCCGGGTTTGGGTCTTGACCCAGGGCGTCCTTGGGGCCGACCTCAGGCGGTTGTTCGACCGCTGCCTGAGGGAAGAGCGATTCCCCCCCAGTTGGAAGGTGGCGAGGATGGTCCTCCTCCGGAAGGAGGGTCGGCCCGCGGAGTCTCCCTCCGCATACCGGCCCATTTGTCTCCTCGACGACGTGGGCAAGCTCTTCGAGCGTGTGATTGCTGCCCGCCTCGTCGAGCACCTGTCGCGGGGTGATCCCGGTCTGGCCGACTGCCAGTTCGGTTTCCGGGGGGGCCGATCGACTATCGACGCGATAGGTCGTGTGAGGGCCCTCTCGGAGGCGGCCGTCTCCCGGGGAGGGGTGGCATTGGCAATATCCTTGGATATTGCCAATGCCTTTAACACCCTCCCCTGGGAAGAGATAAGGAGGGGACTCGAATATCATCGAGTCCCCCCTTGTCTCAGGGCGGTCGTCGGGGATTATCTCCGCGGCAGGTGGATCGAGTATCCGGGCCGGGATGGTGATATGCGGAGGGAGGTGTACTGCGGTGTTCCGCAGGGGTCGGTCCTCGGGCCACTCCTGTGGAACATCGCGTACGACTCGGTGTTGCGGGCCGGCCTCCCCGACGGCGTCAGCACGGTGTGTTATGCGGATGACACACTGGTGCTGGCCGTCGGGGCGCACTGGGGGAGGGCCATGCGTCGCGCGGAGGAGGGGTCGCAACGCGTCGTCGACCGGATCAGGGGGATGGGGATGACGGTGGCGGTCCATAAGACCGAGGTGATTGCGTTTCATTCACCTCGGCAGGATCCGCCACCCCCTCTGATTCGGGTGGGTGGGGCTGACATCGAGGTGAAGCCCCAGATCAGGTATCTAGGGCTGATCCTCGATAGCCACTGGCGTTTCGAGAAGCATTTCCGCTGCCTGGTCCCCCGGTTGGAAAGGATGGTTGCGGCTCTGGGCCGGATCCTGCCCAACCTGGGGGGCCCGGCGGGCCGAGTTCGTCGCCTCTATGTGGCAATGGTCCAGTCGGTGGCCCTATACGGGGCCCCCGTCTGGGCGGACGACCTGGCTGCCTCCCGGCGCAGCATGACTATGCTGCGTCGGGTGCAGAGGCGCATGGCGCTCAGGGTCGTCCGCGGGTATCGGACCATGTCACATGAGGCGGCGACGGTTCTAGCGGGGATGCCGCCCATGGACCTGCTCGCGCGGTCGCACGCGGTGATGTACCGGCACCGCGTCGACCGACGCGCGGGGGTGGGGGCGGTCCCGGGCGGGCAGGAACCTGCTTGGGGCGATTTGAAGCGCCAGGCCCGGCAGTCTGTGTTGCTCGCGTGGCAGGAGCGGCTGGCTGTGCCAACCGCGGGGCACCGGACTGTCGGGGCTGTTCGGCCACTCCTGATGGAGTGGCTGGACAGAGGCCATGGCAGCCTCACCTACCGGCTGGCACAGGTATTTTCCGGGCATGGCAGCTTCGAAAGATACCTGTGCCGGATAGGGAAGGAGCCGACGGCGCGTTGCTGCCACTGCGACGCTGAGCAGGACACGGCGGATCATACCCTGGAGGTATGCCCCGCGTGGGAGGGGGAGCGCCGTGTCCTGGTCGGCGCCGTCGGGCGGGATGTCTCGCTGCCGGGCGTGGTGCGCGCCATGGTCGGCAGCGAGGAGAAGTGGAGGGCCGTGGCCTCCTTCTGCGAGAACGTAATGTTGCAGAAGGAGGCCGCGGGGAGGGAGCGCGAGCTTCAGCGGCGCACTGAAGCTCGCGCTCGTGCGGTGGCCCGAGGTCGTCGCCCGGTCGCGAGGCGTCGCGGGCGGCCGCCTCGGCGTGGCGGATGACCTAGGCTGGGAGGGGGGTCCTGAGGGGACCCTCCTCCCGCCAGGCGGCGCCGGGTCGGATCGGTTGGGGGTAGGAGTGCCTCCCCCTACCGGTCCGACGCAAGGGGAGGCACCCTCGGCGGACTGGTGCGGCCATGAACGCCCGGCCGCCGAAGGGTGGAAACGGGGTCGCGGGCGGTTGCGAGTTGGGGCTCGCAGCCGCCACTAAACGCGGCCCCGGGACGGATAGCGGCGGGATGGAGTGGCCCCGTCCCGCCGCTATGAGGCAGTGTGTCTACTGGGGGGACCGATTGTCCCCCCGGGGGATGGGCGCGAAAGCGCGGGCACGGGGAGGATACCGGAAGAATGCTTCGAGCGATTCCCGGTATCCTCCCAAAGCGTGCCGAAGGGTCACCGTGGGGTTTTTAGTGGGTAGGTCCCGCGCCTGTCGTTGTACGGGCGCGGGGAATCCCACACACCCCTCCCACCTCTCCCCAAGGAGGTGGGAGGGAGTCTTTCGAAGATTTTCCCCACGACAAAAAAAAAAAAAAAAAAAAAAAAAAAAAAAAAAAAAAAGTCAGGTCTGGCATAGGCCTGGGATTCGCCCTCATCAGGCTCATACTTTCGCGTTTTTCACATACTTGTTGAACAGATCCTGGGTTTTTTCTGGTTTGTATCACGTAGTAGTGTGGTACCACACTGAAACAGTCCATTAAAGCTGGTTTGGATCAATTGCTTAGAGGATAACGCATGTTAGGTCTAGGTTAGCCCTGGGATTTTCACTCATCAGACTCATACTTTCGCAATCTTCTCATACTTGTTGAACTGATCCTGGGTTTTTTCTGGTTTGGATCACGTAGTAATTTGGTACCACACTGAAGCAGTCGATTAAACCTGGTTTCGATCAATATCTTAGAGGATAACGCAAGTTAAGTCTGGGAATGGTCTGGGATTTGACCTCATCGGACACATACTTTCGCACACTTCACATACTCGTTGAACAGATCCTGGGTTATTTTCTGGTTTGGATCTCATAGTAATGTGGTACCACACTGAAACAGTCGATTAAACCTGGTTTCACTCAATATTTTAGAGGATAACGCATGTTAGGTCTAGGTCAGGCCTGGGATTTTCACTCATCAGACTCATACTTTCGCATTCCTCACATACGTGTTGAACGGATGCTGGGTTACTTCTGGTTTGGACCACGTAGTAATGTGGGTCCACAGTGAAACAATCAATTAAACCTGGTCTTGATAAATATTTTAGAGGATAACGCATGTTAGGTCTGGGATAGGTATGGGATTTGCCCTCATCAGACTCATACTTTCGCACACTTCACATACTCGTTGAACAGATCCTGGGTTATTTTCTGGTTTGGATCACATAGTAATGTGGTACCACACTGAAACAGTCGATTAAACCTGGTTTCACTCAATATTTTAGAGGATAACGCATGTTAGGTCTAGGTCAGGCCTGGGATTTTCACTCATCAGACTCATACTTTCGCATTCCTCACATACGTGTTGAACGGATGCTGGGTTATTTCTGGTTTGGATCACGTAGTAATGTGGGTCCACAGTGAAACAATCAATTAAACCTGGTCTTGATAAATATTTTAGAGGATAACGCATGTTAGGTCTGGGATAGGTATGGGATTTGCCCTCATCAGACTCATAGTTTCGCACACTTCACATACTCGTTGAACAGATCCTGGGTTATTTTCTGGTTTGGATCACATAGTAATGTGGTACCACACTGAAACAGTCGATTAAACCAGGTTTCGATCTATATTTTTGAGGATAACGCATGTTAGGTCTAGGTTAGGCCTGGGATTTTCACTCATCAGACTCATACTTTCGCATTCTTCACATACTTGTTGAACGGATCCTGGGTTTTTTCTGGTTTGGATCACGTAGTAATGTGGGTCCACACTGAAACAATCAATTAAACCTGGTCTTGATAAATATTTTAGAGGATAACGCATGTTAGGTCTGGGATAGGTCTGGGATTTGCCATCATCAGGCTCATACTTTCGCACACTTCCCATACTCGTTGAACAGATCCTGGGTTTTTACTGGTTTGGATCACATAGTAATGTGGTACCACACTGAAACAGTCGATTAAACCAGGTTTCGATCAATATTTTTGAGGACAACGCATGTTAGGTCTAGGTTAGGCCTGGGATTTTCACTCATCAGACTCATACTTTCGCATTCCTCACATACTTGTTGAACGGATCCTGGGTTTTTGTCTGGTTTGGATCACGTAGTAATGTGGTACCACACTGAAACATTCAATTAAACCTGGTCTTGATAAATATTTTAGAGGATAACGCATGTTAGGTCTGGGTTACGTCTAGGATTTGCCCTCATCAGGCTCATACTTTCGCATATTTCTCATTCTTCATGGCTAGATCCTGGGCTGTTTCTGCATTGTATCACGTAGTAATGTGGTACCACGCTGAAACAGTCAATTAAACCTGGTTTCGATCAATATTTTAGAGGATAACGCAAGTTAGGTCTGGGATAGGTCTAGGATTTGCCCTCATCAGGCTCTTACTATCGCATATTTCTCATACTTCATGGCTAAATCCTGGGCTATTTCTGGATTGGATCACGTAGTAAAGTGGTACCACACTGAAACATTCAATGAAACCTGTTCTGGATAAATATTTTAGAGGATAAAGCAACTTAGGTCTGGGTTAGGCCTGGGATTTTCACTCATCAGACTCATACTTTCGCATTCTTCACATACTTGTTGAACGGATCCTGTGTTTTTTCTGGTTTGGATCACGTAGTAATGTGGGTCCACACTGAAACAGTCGGTTAAACCTGGTTTCGATCAATATTTTAGAGGATAACGCAAGTTAGGTCTGGGAAAGGTCTGGGATTAGCCCTCATCAGACTCATAGTTTCGCACACTTCACATACTCGTTGAACAGATCCTGGGTTATTTTCTGGTTTGGATCACATAGTAATGTGGTACCAAACTGAGACAGTCGATTAAACCAGGTTTCGATCAATATTTTAGAGGATAACGCATGTTAGGTCTAGGTTAGCCCTGGGATTTTCACTCATCAGACTCATACTTTCGCATTCTTCTTATACTTGTTGAACTGATCCTGGGTTTTTTCTGGTTTGGATCATGTAATAATGTGGTACCACACTGAAACAGTCGATTAAACCTGGATTCGATCAATATTTTAGAGGATAACGCAAGTTAAGTCTGGGATTGGTCTGAGATTTGACCTCATCAGACTCATACTTTCGCACACTTCACACACTCGTTGAACAGATCCTGGGTTATTTTCTGGTTTGGATCACATAGTAATGTGGTAGCACACTGAAACAGTCGATTAAACCAGGTTTCGATCAATATTTTTGAGGATAACGCATGTTAGGTCTAGGTTAGGCCTGGGATTTTCACTCATCAGACTCATACATTCGCATTCCTCACATACTTGTTAAACGGATCCTGGGTTTTTACTGGTTTGGATCACGTAGTTATGTGGTACCACACTGAAACAGTCGATTAAACCTGGTTTCGATCAATATTTTAGAGAATAATTCATGTTAGGTCTGGGATTGGTCTGGGATTTGACCTCATCAGGCTCATACTTTCGCGTTTTTCACATACTTGTTGAACAGATCCTGGGTTTTTTCTGGTTTGGATCCCGTAGTAGTGTGGTACCACACTGAAACAGTCCATAATACCTGGTTTCGCACAATATTTTAGAGGATAACGCATGTTAGGTCTAGGTTAGGTCTGGGATTTGCTCTCATTAGGCTCATTCTTTCGCATATTTCTCATACTTGATGGCTAGATCATGGGCTTTTTCTGCATTGCATCACGTAGTTATGTAGTACCACACTGAAACAGTCAATGAAACCTGGTTTCCATCAATATTTTAGAGGACAACGCAAGTTAGGTCTAGGTAAGGCCTGAGATTTTCACTGATCAGACTCATAATTTCGCCTTCTTCACATACTTGTTGAACGGATCCTGGGTTTTTTCTGGTTTGGAACACGTAGTAATGTGGTACCACACTGAAACATTCAATTAAACCTGGTCTTGATAAATATTTTCGAGAATAACGCATGTTAGGTCAGGGTTAGGTCTAGGATTTGCCCTCATCAGGCTCGTACTTTCGCATATTTCTCATAATTCATGGCTAGATCCTGGGCTATTTCTGGATTGGATCACGTAGTAAAGTGGTACCACACTGAAACATTCAATGAAACCTGGTCTGGATAAAAATTTTAGAGAATAACGCATGTTAGGTCAAGGTTTGGTCTAAGATTTGCCCTCATCAGGCTCACAGTTTCGCGTTATTCACATACTTGTTCAACAGATCCTGGGTTTTTTCTGGTTTGTATCACGCAGTAGTGTGGTACCACACTGAAACACTCCATTAAACCTGGTTTGGATGAATATTTTAGAGGATAACGCATGTAAGGTCTAGGTTAGCCCTGGGATTTTCACTCATCAGACTCATACTTTCGCATTCTTCTCATACTTGATGGCTAGATCCTGGGCTTTTTCTGGATTGCATCACGTAGTAATGAAGTACAACACTGAAACAGTCAATTAAACCTGGTTTCCATCAATATCTTAGAGGACAACGCAAGTTAGGTCTGGGATTGGTCTGGGATTTGCCCTCATCAGGCTCATACTTTCGCGTTTTTCAAATACTTGTTGAACAGATCCTGGGTTTTTTCTGGTTTGGATCACGTAGTAGTGTGTTACCACACTGAAACAGTCCATTAAACCTGGTTTGGATCAATATTTTATAGGATAACGCATGTTAGGTCTAGGTTAGGTCTGGGATTTTCGCTCATGAGACTCATACTTTCGCATTCTTCACATACTTGTTGAACGGATCCTGGGTTTTTTCTGGTTTGGTTCAGGTAGCAATGTGGTACCACACTGAAACATTCAATTAAACCTGGTCTTGATAAATATTTTAGAGGATAACGCAAGTTAGGTCTGGCATAGGTCTGGGATTCGCCCTCATCACGCTCATACTTTCGCGTTTTTCACATACTTGTTGAACAGATCCTGGGTTTTTTCTGGTCTGTATCACGTAGTAGTGTGGTACCACACTGAAACAGTCAATGAAACCTGGTTTCCATCAATATTTTAGAGGACAACGCAAGTTAGGTCTAGGTAAGGCCTGAGATTTTCACTGATCAGACTCATACTTTCGCCTTCTTCACATACTTGTTGAACGGATCCTGGGTTTTTTCTGGTTTGGAACACGTAGTAATGTGGTACCACACAGAAACATTCAATTAAACCTGGTCTTGATAAATATTTTAGAGGATAACGCATGTTAGGTCTGGGATAGGTCTGGGATTAGCCCTCATCAGACTCATACTTTCGCACACTTCACATACACGTTGACGAGATCCTGGGTTTTTTTCTAGTTTGGATCACGCAGTAATGTGGTACCACACTGAAACAGTCGATTAAACCTGGTTTCGATCAATATTTTTGAGGATAACGCATGTTAGGTCTGGGATAGGTCTGGGATTAGCCCTCATCAGACTCATACTTTCGCTTTCTTCACATACTTGTTGAATGGATCCTGGGCTTTTCCTGGTTTGGATTAGGTAGTAATGTGGTACCACACTGAAGCATTCAATTAAACCTGGTCTTGATAAATATTTTAGAGGATAACGCATGTTAGGTCTGGGTTACGTCTAGGATTTGCCCTCATCAGGCTCATACTTTCGCATATTTCTCATACTTCATGGCTAGATCCTGGGCTGTTTCTGCATTGTATCACGTAGTAATGTGGTACCACGCTGAAACAGTCAATTAAACCTGGTTTCGATCAATATTTTAGAGGATAACGTAAGTTAGGTCTGGGATAGGTCTAGGATTTGCCCTCATCAGGCTCTTACTATCGCATATTTCTCATACTTCATGGCTAGATCCTGGGCTATTTCTGGATTGGATCACGTAGTAAAGTGGTACCACACTGAAACAATCAATGAAACCTGTTCTGGATAAATATTTTAGAGGATAACGCATCTTAGGTCTAGATTAGGTCTAAGATTTGCCCTCATCAGGCTCACAGTTTCGCGTTTTTCACATACTGGTTGAACGGATCCTGGGTATTTCCTGGTTTGGGTCACGTAGTAATGTGGGACCACACTGAAACAGTCAATTAAACCTGGTTTCGACCAATATTTTAGAGAATAATTCATGTTAGGTCTAGGTTAGGTCTGGGATTTGCTCTCATCAGGCTCATACTTTCGCACACTTCACATACTTGTTGAACGGATCCTGGGTTTTTTCTAGTTTGGATCACGTAGTAGTGTGGTACCACACTGAAACAGTCCATTAAACCTGGTTTCGCTCAATATTTTAGAGGATATCGCATGTTAGGTCTAGGTCAGTCCTGGGATTTTCACTCATCAGACTCATACTTTCGGATTCTTCACATACTTGTTGAAAGGATCTTGGGTTTTTTCTGGTTTGGATCACGTAGTAATGTGTGTCCACACTGAAACAATCAATTAAACCTGGTCTAGATAAATATTTTAGAGGATAACGCATGTTAGGTCTGGTATAGGTCTGGGATTTGCCCTCATCAGACTCATACTTTAGCACACTTCACATACTCGTTGAACAGATCCTGCGTTATTTTCTGGTTTGGATCACATAGTAATGTGGTACCACACTGAAACGTTCAATTAAACCTGGTCTTGATAAATATTTTAGAGGATAACGCATGTTAGGTCTGGGTTAGGTCTAGGATTTGCCCACAGCAGGCTCATACTTTCGCATATTTCTCATACTTCATGGCTAGATCCTGGGCTATTTCTGGATTGGATCACGTAGTAAAGTGGTACCACACTGAAACATTCAATGAAACCTGGTCTGGATAAATATTTTAGAGGACAACGCATCTTAGGTCTGGGTTAGGTCTAAGATTTGCCCTCATCAGGCTCACAGTTTCGCGTTTTTCACATACTTGTTGAATAGATCCTGGGTTTTTTCTTGTTTGGATCACGAAGTAGTGTGGTACCACACTGAAACAGTCCATTAAACCTGGTTTAGCTCAATATTTTAGAGGATAACGCATGTTAGGTCTAGGTTAGGTCTGGGATTTGCTCTCATCAGGCTCATTCTTTCGCATATTTCTCATACTTGATGGCTATATCCTGGGCTTTTTCTGGATTGCATCACGTAGTAACGTAGTACCACACTGTAACAGTCAATCAAACCAGGTTTCCATCAATATTTTAGAGGACAACGCAAGTTAGGTCTAGGTAAGGCCTGAGCTTTTCACTGATCAGACTCATACTTTCGCCTTCTTCACATACTTGTTGAACGGATCCTGGGTTTCTTCTGGTTTGGAACACGTAGTAATGTGGTACCACACTGAAACATTCAATTAAACCTGGTTTCGATCAATATTTTAGAGGATAACGCATGTTAGGTCTGGGTTAGGCCTAGGATTTGCCCTCATCAGGCTCATACTTTCGCATATTTCTCATACTTCATGGCTAGATCCTGGGCTGTTTCTGCATTGTATCACGTAGTAATGTGGTACCACGCTGAAACAGTCAATTAAACCTGGTTTCGATCAATATTTTAGAGGATAACGCATGTTAGGTCTGGGTTAGGTCTAGGATTTGCCATCATCAGGCTCATACTTTCGCATATTTCTCATACTTCATTGCTAGATCCTGGGCTATTTCTGGATTGGATCACGTAGTAAAGTGGTACCACACTGAAACATTCAATGAAACCTGTTCTGGATAAATATTTTAGAGGATAACGCATCTTAGGTCTGGGTTAGGTCTAAGATTTGCCCTCATCAGGCTCACAGTTTCGCGTTTTTCACATACTTGTTATACAGATCGTGGGTTTTTTCTGGTTTGGATCAGGTAGTAATGTGGTACCACACTGAAACAGTCCATTAAACTGGGTTTGGATCAATATTTTAGAGGATAACGCATGTTAGGTTTGGGTTAGGTCTAGGATTTGCCCTCATCAGGCTCATACTTTCGCATATTTCTCATACTTGATGGCTAGATCCTGGGCTTTTTCTGGATTGGATCACGTAGTAATGAAGTACAACACTGAAACAGTCAATTAAACCTGGTTTCCATCAATATTTTTGAGGATAACGCATGTTAGGTCTAGGTTAGCCCTGGGATTTTCACTCATCAGACTCATACTTTCGCATTCTTCTCATACTTGTTGAACAGATCCTGGGTTTTTTCTGGTTTGTATCACGTAGTAGTGTGGTACCACACTGAAACAGTCCATTAAACCTGGTTTGGATCAATTGTTTAGAGGATAACGCATGTTAGGTCTAGGTTAGCCCTGGGATTTTCACTCATCAGACTCATACTTTCGCATTCTTCTCATACATGTTGAACCGATCTTGGGGTTTTTCTGGATTGGATCACGTAGTAATGTGGTACCACACGGAATCAGTCGACTAAACCTGGTTTCGATCAATATCTTAGAGGATAACGCAAGTTAAGTCTGGGATTGTTCTGGGATTTGACCTCATCAGACTCATACTTTCGCACACTTCACATACTCGTTGAACAGATCCTGGGTTATTTTCTGGTTTGGATCACATAGTAATGTGGTACCACACTGAAACAGTCGATTAAACCAGGTTTCGATCAATATATTTGAGGATAACGCATGTTAGGTCTAGGTTAGGTCTGGTATTTCCACTCATCAGACTCATACTTTCGCATTCTTCACATACTTGTTGAACGGATCCTGGGTTTTTTCTGGTTTGGATCACGTAGTAATGTGGTACCACACTGAAACAGTCGATTAAACCTGGTTATGATCAATATTTTAGAGGATAACGCATAGTTAGGTTTGGGATAGGTCTGGGATTTGACCTCATCAGACTCATACTTTCGCACACTTCACATACTCGTTGAACAGATCCTGGGTTATTTTCTGGTTTGGATCACATAGTAATGTGGTACCACACTGAAACAGTCGATTAAACCTGGATGCGATCAATATTTTAGAGAATAATTCATGTTAGGTCTAGGTTAGGTCTGGGATTTGCTCTAATCAGGCACGTTCTTTCGGATATTTCTCATACTTGATGGCTAGATCCTGGGCTTTTTCTGGATTGCATCACGTAGTAATGAAGTACAACACTGAAACAGTCAATTAAACCTGGTTTCCATCAATATCTTAGAGGACAACGCAAGTTAGGTCTGGGATAGGTCTGGGATTTGCCCTCACCAGACTCATACTTTCGCACACTTCACATACTCGTTGAACAGATCCTGGGTTATTTTCTGGTTTGGATCACTTAGTAATGTGGTACCACACTGAAACAGTCGATAAAGCCAGGTTTCGATCACTATTTTTGAGGACAACGCATGTTAGGTCTAGGTTAGGCCTGGGATTTTCACTCATCAGACTCATACTTTCGCATTCTTCACATACTTGCTGAACTGAAACTGGGTTTTGCTGGTTTGGATCACGTAGTAATGTGGTACCACACTGAACAGTCGATTAAACCTGGTTTCGATCAATATTTTAGAGGATAACGCAAGTTAAGTCTGGGATTGGTCTGGGATTTGACCTCATCAGACTCATACTTTCGTACACTTCACATACTCGTTGAACAGATCCTGGGTTACTTTCTGGTTTGGATCACATAGTAATGTGGTACCACACTGAAACAGTCGATTAAACCAGGTTTCGATCAATATTTTTGAGGATAACGCATGTTAGGTCTAGGTTAGGCCTGGGATTCTCACTCATCAGACTCATACTTTCGCATTCTTCACATACTTGTAGAACGGATCCTGGGTTTTTTCTGGTTTGGATCACGTAGTAATGTGGGACCACACTGAAACAGTCAATTAAACCTGGTCTTGATCAATATTTTAGAGGATAACGCATGTTAGGGCTAGGTTAGTCCTGGGATTTGCACTCATCAGACTCATACTTTCGCATCCTTCTCATACTTGTTGAACTGATCCTGGGTTTTTTCTGGTTTGGATCACGTAGTAATGTGGTACCACACTGAAACAGTCGATTAAACCTGGTTTCGATCAATATTTTAGAGGATAACGCAAGTTAAGTCTGGGATTGGTCTGGGATTTGACCTCATCAGACTCATACTTTCGCACACTTCACATACTCGTTGAACAGATCCTGGGTTATTTTCCGGTTTGGATCACATAGTAATGTGGTACCACACTGAAACAGTCGATTAAACCAGGTTTCGATCAATATTTTTGAGGATAACGCATGTTAGGTCTAGGTTAGGCCTGGGATTTTCACTCATCAGACTCATACTTTCCCATTCTTCACATACTTGTTGAACGGATCCTGGGTTTTTTCTGGTTTGGATCACGTAGTAATGTGGTACCACACTGAAACAGTCGATTAAACCTGGTTATGATCAATATTTTAGAGGATAACGCATAGTTAGGTTTGGGATAGGTCTGGGATTTGACCTCATCAGGCTCATACTTTCGCGCACTTCACATACTCGTTGAACAGATCCTGGGTTATTCTCTGGTTTGGATCACATAGCAATGTGGTACCACACTGAAACAGTCGATTAAACCTGGTTTCGATCAATATTTTAGAGAATAATTCATGTTAGGTCTAGGTTAGGTTTGGATTTGCTCTCATCAGGCTCGTTCTTTCGCATATTTCTCATACTTGATGGCTAGATCCTGGGGTTTTTCTGGATTGCATCACGTAGTAATGAAGTACAACACTGAAACAGTCAATTAATCCTGGTTACCATCAATATCTTAGAGGACAACGCAAGTTAGGTCTGGGATAGGTCTGGGATTTGACCTCATCAGACTCATACTTTCGCACACTTCACATACTCGTTGAACAGATCCTGGGTTATTTTCTGGTTTGGATCACATAGTAATGTGGTACCACACTGAAGCAGTCGATTAAACCTGGTTTCGATCAATATTTTAGAGAATAATTCATGTTAGGTCTAGGTTAGGTCTGGGATTTGGTCTCATCAGGCTCATTCTTTCGTATATTTCTCATACATGTTGAACAGATCCTGGGTTTTTTCTGGTTTGGAACACGTAGTAATGTGGGACCACACTGAAACAATCAATTAAACCTGGTTTCCATCAATATTTTAGAGGATAACGCAAGTTAGGTCTAGGGTAGTCCTGGGATTTGCCATCATCAGGGTCATACTTTCGCAGTTTTAACATACATGTTGACCTGATCGACGGTTTTTTCTGCTTTGGATCACGTAGTAAAGTGGCACCGCACTGAAACATTCAATTAAACCTGGTCTTGATAAATATTTTAGAGGATAACGCATGTTAGGTTTGGGTTAGGTCTAGGATTTGCCCTCATCAGGCTCATACTTTCGCATATTTCTCATACTTCATGGCTAGATCCTGGGCTGTTTCTGGATTGTATCACGTAGTACTGTGGTACCACGCTGAAAGAGTCAATTAAACCTGGTTTCGATCAATATTTTAGAGGATAACGCAAGTTAGGTCTGGCATAGGTCTGGGATTCGCCCTCATCAGGCTCATACTTTCGCGTTTTTCACATACTTGTTGAACAGATCCTGGGTTTTTTCTGGTTTGTATCACGTAGTAGTGTGGTACCACACTGAAACAGTCCATTAAACCTGGTTTGGATCAATATTTTAGAGGATAACGCATGTTAGGGCTAGGTTAGCCCTGGGATTTGCACTCATCAGACTCATACTTTCGCATTCTTCTCATACTTGTTGAACTGATCCTGGGTTTTTTCTGGTTTGGATCACGTAGTAATGTGGTACCACACTGAACAGTCGATTAAACCTGGTTTCGATCAATATTTTAGAGGATAACGCAAGTTAAGTCTGGGATTGGTCTGGGATTTGACCTCATCAGACTCATACTTTCGTACACTTCACATACTCGTTGAACAGATCCTGGGTTACTTTCTGGTTTGGATCACATAGTAATGTGGTACCACACTGAAACAGTCGATTAAACCAGGTTTCGATCAATATTTTTGAGGATAACGCATGTTAGGTCTAGGTTAGGCCTGGGATTCTCACTCATCAGACTCATACTTTCGCATTCTTCACATACTTGTAGAACGGATCCTGGGTTTTTTCTGGTTTGGATCACGTAGTAATGTGGGACCACACTGAAACAGTCAATTAAACCTGGTTTCGATCAATATTTTAGAGAATAATTCATGTTAGGTCTAGGTTAGGTCTGGGATTTGCTCTCATCAGGCTCATTCTTTCGTATATTTCTCATACATGTTGAACAGATCCTGGGTTTTTTCTGGTTTGGATCACGTAGTAGTGTGGTACCACAATAAAACAGTCAATTAAACCTGGTTTCGATCAATATTTTAGAGGATATCGCAAGTTAGGTCTGTGATAGGTCTGGGATTTGCCCTCATCAGACTCATACTTTCGGACACTTGACATACTCGTTGATCAGATCCTGGGTTTTTTTCTGGTTTGGATCACGTAGTAATGTGGTACCACACTGAAACAATCAATTAAACCTGGTTTCCATTAATATTTTAGAGGACAACGCAAGTTAGGTCTGGGATAGGTCTGGGATTTGCCCTCATCAGGCTCATACTTTCGCGTTTTTCACATACTTGTTGAACAGATCCTGGGTTTTTTCTGGTTTGGATCCCGTAGTAGTGTGGTACCACAATAAAACAGTCAATTAAACCTGGTTTCGATCAATATTTTAGAGGATATCGCAAGTTAGGTCTGGGATAGGTCTGGGATTTGCCCTCATCAGACTCATACTTTCGGACACTTGACATACTCGTTGATCAGATCCTGGGTTTTTTTCTGGTTTGGATCACGTAGTAATGTGGTACCACACTGAAACATTCAATGAAACCAGGTCTGGATAAATATTTTAGAGGATAACGCAAGTTAGGTCTGGGTTAGGTCTAGGATTTGCCCTCATCAGGCTCATACTTTCGCATATTTCTCATACTTCATGGCTAGATCCTGGGCTATTTCTGGATTGGATCACGTAGTAATGTGGTACCTCACTGAAACAGTCAATTAAACCTGGTTTCGCTCAATATTTTAGAAGATAACGCATGTTAGGCCTAGGTTAGGCCTGGGATTTGCCTTATCAGGGTCATACTTTCGCATATTTCTCATACTTGATGGCTAGATCCTGGGCTTTTTCTGGATTGCATCACGTAGTAATGAAGTACAACACTGAAACAGTCAATTAAACCTGGTTTCGATCAATATTTTAGAGGACAACGCAAGTTAGGTCTAGGTTAGGCCTGGGATTTGCCCTCATCAGACTCATACTTTCGCACACTTCACATACTCGTTGGACAGATCCTGGGTTTTTTTCTGGTTTGGATCACGTAGTAATGTGGTAACACACTGAAACAGTCGATTAAACCTGGTTTCGATCAATATTATTGAGGATAACGCATGTTAGGTCTAGGTCAGGTCTAGGATTTGCCCTCATCAGGCTCATACTTTCTCATATTTCTCATACTTCATGGCTGGATCCTGGGCTATTTCTGGATTGGATAACGTAGTAATGTGGTACCACACTGAAACAGTCAATTAAACCTGGTTTCGATTAATATTTTAGAGAACAATTCATGTTAGGTCTGGGTTAGGTCTGGGATTTGCTCTCATCAGGCTCATTCTTTCGCATATTTTTCATACTTGATGGCTAGATCCTGGGCTTTTTCTGGATTGCATCACGTAGTAATGAAGTACAACACTGAAACAGTCAATTAAACCTGGTTTCCATCAATATTTTAGAGGACAACGCAAGTTAGGTCTAGGTTAGGCCTGGGATTTGCCCTCATCAGGATCATACTTTTGCAGTTTTAACATACATGTTCACCTGATCGAGGGTTTTTTCTGCTTTGGATCACGTAGTAAAGTGGTACCACACTGAAACAGTCCATTAAACCTGGTTTGCATCAATATTTTAGAGGATAACGCATGTTAGGTCTAGGTTAGCCCCGAGATTTTCACTCATCAGACTCATACTTTCGCATTCTTCACATACTTGTTGAACGGTTCCTGGGTTTTTTCTGGTTTGGATCACGTAGTAATGTGGGACCACACTGAAACAATCAATTAAACCTGGTCTTGATAAATATTTTAGAGGACAACGTATGTTAGGTCTGGGTTAGGTCTAGGATTTGCCCTCATCAGGCTCATACTTTCGCATATTTCTCATACTTCATGGCTAGATCCTGGGCTATTTCTGGATTGGATCACGTAGTAATGTGGTACTACACTGAAACAGTCAATTAAACCTGGTTTCGCTCAATATTTTAGAAGATAACGCATGTTAGGCCTAGGTTAGGCCTGGGATTTGCCTTATCAGGGTCATACTTTCGCAGTTTTAACATGCATGTTGACCTGATCGAGTGTTTTTTCTGCTTTGGATCACGTAGTAAAGTGGTACCACAACTAAAACGGTCAATTAAACCTGGTTTCGATCACCATTTTAGACGATAGTGCAAGTTAGGTCTGGGATAGGTCTGGGATTAGCCCTCATCAGACTCATACTTTCGCATATTTCTCATACTTGATGACTAGATCCTGGGCTTTTTCTGGATTGCATCACGTAGTAATGAAGTACAACACTGAAACAGTCAATTAAACCTGGTTTCGCTCAATATT
This sequence comes from Colletes latitarsis, assembly GCF_051014445.1. Classification (NCBI taxonomy): domain Eukaryota; kingdom Metazoa; phylum Arthropoda; class Insecta; order Hymenoptera; family Colletidae; genus Colletes; species Colletes latitarsis. The sequence goes on from NW_027488366.1 coordinate 12,204,160, forward strand.
TTAGAAGATAACGCATGTTAGGTCTAGGTCAGGCCTGGGATTTTCACTCATCAGACTCATACTTTCGCATTCTTCTCATACATGTTGAACCGATCTTGGGGTTTTTCTGGATTGGATCACGTAGTAATGTGGTACCACACGGAATCAGTCGACTAAACCTGGTTTCGATCAATATCTTAGAGGATAACGCAAGTTAAGTCTGGGATTGTTCTGGGATTTGACCTCATCAGACTCATACTTTCGCACACTTCACATACTCGTTGAACAGATCCTGGGTTATTTTCTGGTTTGGATCACATAGTAATGTGGTACCACACTGAAACAGTCGATTAAACCAGGTTTCGATCAATATATTTGAGGATAACGCATGTTAGGTCTAGGTTAGGTCTGGTATTTTCACTCATCAGACTCATACTTTCGCATTCTTCACATACTTGTTGAACGGATCCTGGGTTTTTTCTGGTTTGGATCACGTAGTAATGTGGTACCACACTGAAACAGTCGATTAAACCTGGTTATGATCAATATTTTAGAGGATAACGCATAGTTAGGTTTGGGATAGGTCTGGGATTTGACCTCATCAGACTCATACTTTCGCACACTTCACATACTCGTTGAACAGATCCTGGGTTATTTTCTGGTTTGGATCACATAGTAATGTGGTACCACACTGAAACAGTCGATTAAACCTGGTTGCGATCAATATTTTAGAGAATAATTCATGTTAGGTCTAGGTTAGGTCTGGGATTTGCTCTAATCAGGCACGTTCTTTCGGATATTTCTCATACTTGATGGCTAGATCCTGGGCTTTTTCTGGATTGCATCACGTAGTAATGAAGTACAACACTGAAACAGTCAATTAAACCTGGTTTCCATCAATATCTTAGAGGACAACGCAAGTTAGGTCTGGGATAGGTCTGGGATTTGCCCTCACCAGACTCATACTTTCGCACACTTCACATACTCGTTGAACAGATCCTGGGTTATTTTCTGGTTTGGATCACATAGTAATGTGGTACCACACTGAAACAGTCGATAAAGCCAGGTTTCGATCACTATTTTTGAGGACAACGCATGTTAGGTCTAGGTTAGGCCTGGGATTTTCACTCATCAGACTCATACTTTCGCATTCTTCACATACTTGTTGAACTGAAACTGGGTTTTGCTGGTTTGGATCACGTAGTAATGTGGTACCACACTGAACAGTCGATTAAACCTGGTTTCGATCAATATTTTAGAGGATAACGCAAGTTAAGTCTGGGATTGGTCTGGGATTTGACCTCATCAGACTCATACTTTCGTACACTTCACATACTCGTTGAACAGATCCTGGGTTACTTTCTGGTTTGGATCACATAGTAATGTGGTACCACACTGAAACAGTCGATTAAACCAGGTTTCGATCAATATTTTTGAGGATAACGCATGTTAGGTCTAGGTTAGGCCTGGGATTCTCACTCATCAGACTCATACTTTCGCATTCTTCACATACTTGTAGAACGGATCCTGGGTTTTTTCTGGTTTGGATCACGTAGTAATGTGGGACCACACTGAAACAGTCAATTAAACCTGGTCTTGATCAATATTTTAGAGGATAACGCATGTTAGGGCTAGGTTAGTCCTGGGATTTGCACTCATCAGACTCATACTTTCGCATCCTTCTCATACTTGTTGAACTGATCCTGGGTTTTTTCTGGTTTGGATCACGTAGTAATGTGGTACCACACTGAAACAGTCGATTAAACCTGGTTTCGATCAATATTTTAGAGGATAACGCAAGTTAAGTCTGGGATTGGTCTGGGATTTGACCTCATCAGACTCATACTTTCGCACACTTCACATACTCGTTGAACAGATCCTGGGTTATTTTCCGGTTTGGATCACATAGTAATGTGGTACCACACTGAAACAGTCGATTAAACCAGGTTTCGATCAATATTTTTGAGGATAACGCATGTTAGGTCTAGGTTAGGCCTGGGATTTTCACTCATCAGACTCATGCTTTCCCATTCTTCACATACTTGTTGAACGGATCCTGGGTTTTTTCTGGTTTGGATCACGTAGTAATGTGGTACCACACTGAAACAGTCGATTAAACCTGGTTATGATCAATATTTTAGAGGATAACGCATAGTTAGGTTTGGGATAGGTCTGGGATTTGACCTCATCAGGCTCATACTTTCGCGCACTTCACATACTCGTTGAACAGATCCTGGGTTATTCTCTGGTTTGGATCACATAGCAATGTGGTACCACACTGAAACAGTCGATTAAACCTGGTTTCGATCAATATTTTAGAGAATAATTCATGTTAGGTCTAGGTTAGGTTTGGATTTGCTCTCATCAGGCTCGTTCTTTCGCATATTTCTCATACTTGATGGCTAGATCCTGGGATTTTTCTGGATTGCATCACGTAGTAATGAAGTACAACACTGAAACAGTCAATTAATCCTGGTTTCCATCAATATCTTAGAGGACAACGCAAGTTAGGTCTGGGATAGGTCTGGGATTTGACCTCATCAGACTCATACTTTCGCACACTTCACATACTCGTTGAACAGATCCTGGGTTATTTTCTGGTTTGGATCACATAGTAATGTGGTACCACACTGAAGCAGTCGATTAAACCTGGTTTCGATCAATATTTTAGAGAATAATTCATGTTAGGTCTAGGTTAGGTCTGGGATTTGGTCTCATCAGGCTCATTCTTTCGTATATTTCTCATACATGTTGAACAGATCCTGGGTTTTTTCTGGTTTGGATCACGTAGTAATGTGGGACCACACTGAAACAATCAATTAAACCTGGTTTCCATCAATATTTTAGAGGATAACGCAAGTTAGGTCTAGGGTAGTCCTGGGATTTGCCATCATCAGGGTCATACTTTCGCATATTTCTCATACTTCATGGCTAGATCCTGGGCTGTTTCTGGATTGTATCACGTAGTACTGTGGTACCACGCTGAAACAGTCAATTAAACCTGGTTTCGATCAATATTTTAGAGGATAACGCAAGTTAGGTCTGGCATAGGTCTGGGATTCGCCCTCATCAGGCTCATACTTTCGCGTTTTTCACATACTTGTTGAACAGATCCTGGGTTTTTTCTGGTTTGTATCACGTAGTAGTGTGGTACCACACTGAAACAGTCCATTAAACCTGGTTTGGATCAATATTTTAGAGGACAACGCATGTTAGGGCTAGGTTAGCCCTGGGATTTGCACTCATCAGACTCATACTTTCGCATTCTTCTCATACTTGTTGAACTGATCCTGGGTTTTTTCTGGTTTGGATCACGTAGTAATGTGGTACCACACTGAACAGTCGATTAAACCTGGTTTCGATCAATATTTTAGAGGATAACGCAAGTTAAGTCTGGGATTGGTCTGGGATTTGACCTCATCAGACTCATACTTTCGTACACTTCACATACTCGTTGAACAGATCCTGGGTTACTTTCTGGTTTGGATCACATAGTAATGTGGTACCACACTGAAACAGTCGATTAAACCAGGTTTCGATCAATATTTTTGAGGATAACGCATGTTAGGTCTAGGTTAGGCCTGGGATTCTCACTCATCAGACTCATACTTTCGCATTCTTCACATACTTGTAGAACGGATCCTGGGTTTTTTCTGGTTTGGATCACGTAGTAATGTGGGACCACACTGAAACAGTCAATTAAACCTGGTCTTGATCAATATTTTAGAGGATAACGCATGTTAGGGCTAGGTTAGTCCTGGGATTTGCACTCATCAGACTCATACTTTCGCATCCTTCTCATACTTGTTGAACTGATCCTGGGTTTTTTCTGGTTTGGATCACGTAGTAATGTGGTACCACACTGAAACAGTCGATTAAACCTGGTTTCGATCAATATTTTAGAGGATAACGCAAGTTAAGTCTGGGATTGGTCTGGGATTTGACCTCATCAGACTCATACTTTCGCGTTTTTCACATACTTGTTGAACAGATCCTGGGTTTTTTCTGGTTTGGATCCCGTAGTAGTGTGGTACCACAATAAAACAGTCAATTAAACCTGGTTTCGATCAATATTTTAGAGGATATCGCAAGTTAGGTCTGGGATAGGTCTGGGATTTGCCCTCATCAGACTCATACTTTCGGACACTTGACATACTCGTTGATCAGATCCTGGGTTTTTTTCTGGTTTGGATCACGTAGTAATGTGGTACCACACTGAAACATTCAATGAAACCAGGTCTGGATAAATATTTTAGAGGATAACGCAAGTTAGGTCTGGGTTAGGTCTAGGATTTGCCCTCATCAGGCTCATACTTTCGCATATTTCTCATACTTCATGGCTAGATCCTGGGCTATTTCTGGATTGGATCACGTAGTAATGTGGTACCTCACTGAAACAGTCAATTAAACCTGGTTTCGCTCAATATTTTAGAAGATAACGCATGTTAGGCCTAGGTTAGGCCTGGGATTTGCCTTATCAGGGTCATACTTTCGCATATTTCTCATACTTGATGGCTAGATCCTGGGCTTTTTCTGGATTGCATCACGTAGTAATGAAGTACAACACTGAAACAGTCAATTAAACCTGGTTTCGATCAATATTTTAGAGGACAACGCAAGTTAGGTCTAGGTTAGGCCTGGGATTTGCCCTCATCAGACTCATACTTTCTCATATTTCTCATACTTCATGGCTGGATCCTGGGCTATTTCTGGATTGGATAACGTAGTAATGTGGTACCACACTGAAACAGTCAATTAAACCTGGTTTCGATTAATATTTTAGAGAACAATTCATGTTAGGTCTGGGTTAGGTCTGGGATTTGCTCTCATCAGGCTCATTCTTTCGCATATTTTTCATACTTGATGGCTAGATCCTGGGCTTTTTCTGGATTGCATCACGTAGTAATGAAGTACAACACTGAAACAGTCAATTAAACCTGGTTTCCATCAATATTTTAGAGGACAACGCAAGTTAGGTCTAGGTTAGGCCTGGGATTTGCCCTCATCAGGATCATACTTTTGCAGTTTTAACATACATGTTCACCTGATCGAGGGTTTTTTCTGCTTTGGATCACGTAGTAAAGTGGTACCACACTGAAACAGTCCATTAAACCTGGTTTGCATCAATATTTTAGAGGATAACGCATGTTAGGTCTAGGTTAGCCCCGAGATTTTCACTCATCAGACTCATACTTTCGCATTCTTCACATACTTGTTGAACGGTTCCTGGGTTTTTTCTGGTTTGGATCACGTAGTAATGTGGGACCACACTGAAACAATCAATTAAACCTGGTCTTGATAAATATTTTAGAGGACAACGTATGTTAGGTCTGGGTTAGGTCTAGGATTTGCCCTCATCAGGCTCATACTTTCGCATATTTCTCATACTTCATGGCTAGATCCTGGGCTATTTCTGGATTGGATCACGTAGTAATGTGGTACTACACTGAAACAGTCAATTAAACCTGGTTTCGCTCAATATTTTAGAAGATAACGCATGTTAGGCCTAGGTTAGGCCTGGGATTTGCCTTATCAGGGTCATACTTTCGCAGTTTTAACATGCATGTTGACCTGATCGAGTGTTTTTTCTGCTTTGGATCACGTAGTAAAGTGGTACCACAACTAAAACGGTCAATTAAACCTGGTTTCGATCACTATTTTAGACGATAGTGCAAGTTAGGTCTGGGATAGGTCTGGGATTAGCCCTCATCAGACTCATACTTTCGCATATTTCTCATACTTGATGACTAGATCCTGGGCTGTTTCTGGATTGTATCACGTAGTAATGTGGTACCATGCCGAAACAGTCAATTAAACCTGGTTTCGATCAATATTTTAGAGGATAACGCAAGTTAGGTCTGGCATAGGTCTGGGATTCGCCCTCATCAGGCTCATACTTTCGCGTTTTTCACATACTTGTTGAACAGATCCTGGGTTTTTTCTGGTTTGTATCACGTAGTAGTGTGGTACCACACGGAATCAGTCGACTAAACCTGGTTTCGATCAATATCTTAGAGGATAACGCAAGTTAAGTCTGGGATTGTTCTGGGATTTGACCTCATCAGACTCATACTTTCGCACACTTCACATACTCGTTGAACAGATCCTGGGTTATTTTCTGGTTTGGATCACATAGTAATGTGGTACCACACTGAAACAGTCAATTAAACCTGGTTTCGCTCAATATTTTAGAAGATAACGCATGTTAGGTCTAGGTTAGGCCTGGGATTTGCCCTCATCAGGGTCATACTTTCGTACACTTCACATACTCGTTGAACAGATCCTGGGTTACTTTCTGGTTTGGATCACATAGTAATGTGGTACCACACTGAAACAGTCGAATAAACCAGGTTTCGATTAATATTTTAGAGGATAACGCAAGTTAAGTCTGGGATTGGTCTGGGATTTGACCTCATCAGACTCATACTTTCGCATATTTCTCATACTTGATGACTAGATCCTGGGCTTTTTCTGGATTGCATCACGTAGTAATGAAGTACAACACTGAAACAGTCAATTAAACCTGGTTTCGCTCAATATTTTAGAAGATAACGCATGTTAGGTCTAGGTCAGGCCTGGGATTTTCACTCATCAGACTCATACTTTCGCATTCTTCACATACTTGTTGAACGGATGCTGTGTTTTTTCTGGTATGGATCACGTAGTAATGTGGGTCCACACTGAAACAATCAATTAAACCTTGTCCTGATAAATATTTTAGAGGATAACGCATGTTAGGCTTGGGTTAGGTCTAGGATTTGCCCTCAGCAGGCTCATACTTTCGCATATCTCTCATACTTCATGGCTAGATCCTGGGCTGTTTCTGGATTGTATCACATAGTAATGTGGTACCATGCTGAAACAGTCAATTAAACCTGGTTTCGATCAATATTTTAGAGGATAACGCAAGTTCGGTCTGGCATAGGTCTGGGATTCGCCCTCATCAGGCTCATACTTTCGCGTTATTCACATACTTGTTGAACAGATCCTGGGTTTTTTCTGGTTTGTATCACGTAGTAGTGTGGTACCACACTGAAACAGTCTATTAAACCTGGTTTCGATGAATATTTTAGAGGATAACGCATGTAAGGTCTAGGTTAGCCCTGGGATTTCCACTCATCAGACTCATACTTTCGCATTCTTCTCATACTTGTTGAACTGATCTTGGGTTTTTTCTGGTTTGGATCACGTAGTAATGTGGTACCACACTGAAACAGACGATTAAACCTGGTTTCGATCAATATCTTAGAGGATAACGCAAGTAAAGTCTGGGATTGGTCTGGGATTTGACCTCATCAGACTCATACTTTCGCACACTTCACATACTCGTTGAACAGATCCTGGGTTATTTTCTGGTTTGGATCACATAGTAATGTGGTACCACACTGAAACAGTCGATTAAACCAGGTTTCGATCAATATTTTAGAGGATAACGCATGTTAGGTCTAGGTTAGGCCTGGGATTTTCACTCATCAGACTCATACTTTCGCATTCTTCACATACTTGTTGAACGGTTCCTGGGTTTTTTCTGGTTTGGATCACGTAGTAATGTGGGACCACACTGAAACAGTCAATTAAACCTGGTTTCGATCAATATTTTAGAGAATAATTCATGTTAGGTCTAGGTTAGGTCTGGGATTTGCTCTCATCAGGCTCATTCTTTCGTATATTTCTCATACATGTTGAACAGATCCTGGGTTTTTTCTGGTTTGGATCACGTAGTAATGTGGGACCACACTGAAACAATCAATTAAACCTGGTTTCCATCAGTATTTTAGAGGACAACGCAAGTTAGGTCTGGGATAGGTCTGGGATTTGCCCTCATCAGGCTCATACTTTCGCGTTTTTCACATACTTGTTGAACAGATCCTGGGTTTTTTCTGGTTTGGATCCCGTAGTAGTGTGGTACCACAATAAAACAGTCAATTAAACCTGGTTTCGATCAATATTTTAAAGGATATCGCAAGTTAGGTCTGGGAGAGGTCTGGGAATTGCCCTCATCAGACTCATACTTTCGGACACTTGACATACTCGTTGATCAGATCCTGGGTTTCTTTCTGGTTTGGATCACGTAGTAATGTGGTACCACACTGAAACATTCTATGAAACCAGGTCTGGATAAATATTTTAGAGGATAACGCAAGTTAGGTCTGGGATAGGTCTGGGATTAGCCCTCATCAGACTCATACTTTCGCTTTCTTCACATACTCGTTGAACAGATCCTGTGTTATTTTCTGGTTTGGATCACATAGTAATGTGGTACCACACTGGAACAGTCGATTAAACCAGGTTTCGATCAATATTATTGAGGATAACGCATGTTAGGTCTAGGTCAGGTCTAGGATTTGCCCTCATCAGGCTCATACTTTCTCATATTTCTCATACTTCATGGCTGGATCCTGGGTTATTTCTGGATTGGATAACGTAGTAATGTGGTACCACACTGAAACAGTCAATTAAACCTGGTTTCGATTAATATTTTAGAGAATAATTCATGTTAGGTCTGGGTTAGGTCTGGGATTTGCTCTCATCAGGCTCATTCTTTCGCATATTTTTCATACTTGATGGCTAGATCCTGGGCTTTTTCTGGATTGCATCACGTAGTAATGAAGTACAACACTGAAACAGTCAATTAAACCTGGTTTCCATCAATATTTTAGAGGACAACGCAAGTTAGGCCTAGGTTAGGCCTGGGATTTGCCTTATCAGGGTCATACTTTCGCAGTTTTAACATGCATGTTGACCTGATCGAGTGTCTTTTCTGCTTTGGATCACGTAGTAAAGTGGTACCACAACTAAAACAGTCAATTAAACCTGGTTTCGATCACTATTTTAGACGATAGTGCAAGTTAGGTCTGGGATAGATCTGGGATTAGCCCTCATCAGACTCATACTTTCGCATATTTCTCATACTTGATGACTAGATCCTGGGCTTTTTCTGGATTGCATCACGTAGTAATGAAGTACAACACTGAAACAGTCAATTAAACCTGGTTTCGCTCAATATTTTAGAAGATAACGCATGTTAGGTCTAGGTTAGGCCTGGGATTTGCCCTCATCAGGGTCATACTTTCGTACACTTCACATACTCGTTGAACAGATCCTGGGTTACTTTCTGGTTTGGATCACATAGTAATGTGGTACCACACTGAAACAGTCGAATAAACCAGGTTTCGATCAATATTTTTGAGGATAACGCATGTTAGGTCTAGGTTAGGCCTGGGATTCTCACTCATCAGACTCATACTTTCGCATTCTTCACATACTTGTAGAACGGATCCTGGGTTTTTTCTGGTTTGGATCACGTAGTAATGTGGGACCACACTGAAACAGTCAATTAAACCTGGTCTTGATAAATATTTTAGAGGATAACGCATGTTAGGGCTAGGTTAGCCCTGGGATTTGCACTCATCAGACTCATACTTTCGCATTCTTCTCATACTTGTTGAACTGATCCTGGGTTTTTTCTGGATTGGATCACGTAGTAATGTGGGACCACACTGAAACAATCAATTAAACCTGGTTTCCATCAATATTTTAGAGGACAACGCAAGTTAGGTCTGGGATAGGTCTGGGATTTGCCCTCATCAGGCTCATACTTTCGCGTTTTTCACATACTTGTTGAACAGATCCTGGGTTTTTTCTGGTTTGGATCCCGTAGTAGTGTGGTACCACAATAAAACAGTCAATTAAACCTGGTTTCGATCAATATTTTAAAGGATATCGCAAGTTAGGTCTGGGAGAGGTCTGGGAATTGCCCTCATCAGACTCATACTTTCGGACACTTGACATACTCGTTGATCAGATCCTGGGTTTCTTTCTGGTTTGGATCACGTAGTAATGTGGTACCACACTGAAACATTCTATGAAACCAGGTCTGGATAAATATTTTAGAGGATAACGCAAGTTAGGTCTGGGATAGGTCTGGGATTAGCCCTCATCAGACTCATACTTTCGCTTTCTTCACATACTCGTTGAACAGATCCTGTGTTATTTTCTGGTTTGGATCACATAGTAATGTGGTACCACACTGAAACAATCAATTAAACCTGGTCTTGATAAATATTTTAGAGGACAACGTATGTTAGGTCTGGGTTAGGTCTAGGATTTGCCCTCATCAGGCTCATACTTTCGCATATTTCTCATACTTCATGGCTAGATCCTGGGCTATTTCTGGATTGGATCACGTAGTAATGTGGTACTACACTGAAACAGTCAATTAAACCTGGTTTCGCTCAATATTTTAGAAGATAACGCATGTTAGGCCTAGGTTAGGCCTGGGATTTGCCTTATCAGGGTCATACTTTCGCAGTTTTAACATGCATGTTGACCTGATCGAGTGTTTTTTCTGCTTTGGATCACGTAGTAAAGTGGTACCACAACTAAAACAGTCAATTAAACCTGGTTTCGATCACTATTTTAGACGATAGTGCAAGTTAGGTCTGGGATAGATCTGGGATTAGCCCTCATCAGACTCATACTTTCGCATATTTCTCATACTTGATGACTAGATCCTGGGCTTTTTCTGGATTGCATCACGTAGTAATGAAGTACAACACTGAAACAGTCAATTAAACCTGGTTTCGCTCAATATTTTAGAAGATAACGCATGTTAGGTCTAGGTTAGGCCTGGGATTTGCCCTCATCAGGGTCATACTTTCGTACACTTCACATACTCGTTGAACAGATCCTGGGTTACTTTCTGGTTTGGATCACATAGTAATGTGGTACCACACTGAAACAGTCGAATAAACCAGGTTTCGATCAATATTTTTGAGGATAACGCATGTTAGGTCTAGGTTAGGCCTGGGATTCTCACTCATCAGACTCATACTTTCGCATTCTTCACATACTTGTAGAACGGATCCTGGGTTTTTTCTGGTTTGGATCACGTAGTAATGTGGGACCACACTGAAACAGTCAATTAAACCTGGTCTTGATAAATATTTTAGAGGATAACGCATGTTAGGGCTAGGTTAGCCCTGGGATTTGCACTCATCAGACTCATACTTTCGCATTCTTCTCATACTTGTTGAACTGATCCTGGGTTTTTTCTGGTTTGGATCACGTAGTAATGTGGTACCACACTGAAACAGTCGATTAAACCTGGTTTCGATTAATATTTTAGAGGATAACGCAAGTTAAGTCTGGGATTGGTCTGGGATTTGACCTCATAAGACTCATACTTTCGCATATTTCTCATACTTGATGACTAGATCCTGGGCTTTTTCTGGATTGCATCACGTAGTAATGAAGTACAACACTGAAACAGTCAATTAAACCTGGTTTCGCTCAATATTTTAGAAGATAACGCATGTTAGGTCTAGGTCAGGCCTGGGATTTTCACTCATCAGACTCATACTTTCGCATTCTTCACATACTTGTTGAACGGATGCTGTGTTTTTTCTGGTATGGATCACGTAGTAATGTGGGTCCACACTGAAACAATCAATTAAACCTTGTCTTGATAAATATTTTAGAGGATAACGCATGTTAGGCTTGGGTTAGGTCTAGGATTTGCCCTCAGCAGGCTCATACTTTCGCATATCTCTCATACTTCATGGCTAGATCCTGGGCTGTTTCTGGATTGTATCACATAGTAATGTGGTACCATGGTGAAACAGTCAATTAAACCTGGTTTCGATCAATATTTTAGAGGATAACGAAAGTTAGGTCTGGCATAGGTCTGGGATTCGCCCTCATCAGGCTCATACTTTCGCGTTTTTCACATACTTGTTTAACAGATCCTGGGTTTTTTCTGGTTTGTATCACGTAGTAGTGTGGTACCACACTGAAACAGTCTATTAAACCTGGTTTGGATGAATATTTTAGAGGATAACGCATGTAAGGTCTAGGTTAGCCCTGGGATTTCCACTCATCAGACTCATACTTTCGCATTCTTCTCATACTTGTTGAACTGATCTTGGGTTTTTTCTGGTTTGGATCACGTACTAATGTGGTACCACACTGAAACAGGCGATTAAACCTGGTTTCGATCAATATCTTAGAGGATAACGCAAGTAAAGTCTGGGATTGGTCAGGGATTTGACCTCATCAGACTCATACTTTCGCACACTTCACATACTCGTTGAACAGATCCTGGGTTATTTTCTGGTTTGGATCACATAGTAATGTGGTACCACACTGAAACAGTCGATTAAACCAGGTTTCGATCAATATTTTAGAGGATAACGCATGTAAGGTCTAGGTTAGGCCTGGGATTTTCACTCATCAGACTCATACTTTCGCATTCTTCACATACTTGTTGAACGGATCCTGGGTTTTTTCTGGTTTGGATCAGGTAGTAATGTGGGACCACACTGAAACAGTCAATTAAACCTGGTTTCGATCAATATTTTAGAGAATAATTCATGTTAGGTCTAGGTTAGGTCTGGGATTTGCTCTCATCAGGCTCATTCTTTCGTATATTTCTCATACATGTTGAACAGATCCTGGGTTTTTTCTGGTTTGGATCACGTAGTAATGTGGGACCACACTGAAACAATCAATTAAACCTGGTTTCCATCAATATTTTAGAGGACAACGCAAGTTAGGTCTGGGATAGGTCTGGGATTTGCCCTCATCAGGCTCATACTTTCGCGTTTTTCACATACTTGTTGAACAGATCCTGGGTTTTTTCTGGTTTGGATCCCGTAGTAGTGTGGTACCACAATAAAACAGTCAATTAAACCTGGTTTCGATCAATATTTTAAAGGATATCGCAAGTTAGGTCTGGGAGAGGTCTGGGAATTGCCCTCATCAGACTCATACTTTCGGACACTTGACATACTCGTTGATCAGATCCTGGGTTTCTTTCTGGTTTGGATCACGTAGTAATGTGGTACCACACTGAAACATTCAATGAAACCAGGTCTGGATAAATATTTTAGAGGATAACGCAAGTTAGGTCTGGGATAGGTCTGGGATTAGCCCTCATCAGACTCATACTTTCGCTTTCTTCACATACTCGTTGAACATATCCTGTGTTATTTTCTGGTTTGGATCACATAGTAATGTGGTACCACACTGGAACAGTCGATTAAACCAGGTTTCGATCAATATATTTGAGGATAACGCATGTTAGGTCTAGGTTAGGTCTGGGATTTTCACTCATCAGACTCATACTTTCGCATTCTTCACATACTTGTTGAACGGATCCTGGGTTTTTTCTGGTTTGGATCACGTAGTAATGTGGGACCACACTGAAACAATCAATTAAACCTGGTCTTGATAAATATTTTAGAGGACAACGTATGTTAGGTCTGGGTTAGGTCTAGGATTTGCCCTCATCAGGCTCATACTTTCGCATATTTCTCATACTTCATGGCTAGATCCTGGGCTATTTCTGGATTGGATCACGTAGTAATGTGGTACTACACTGAAACAGTCAATTAAACCTGGTTTCGCTCAATATTTTAGAAGATAACGCATGTTAGGCCTAGGTTAGGCCTGGGATTTGCCTTATCAGGGTCATACTTTCGCATATTTCTCATACTTGATGGCTAGATCCTGGGCTTTTTCTGGATTGCATCACGTAGTAATGAAGTACAACACTGAAACAGTCAATTAAACCTGGTTTCCATCAATATTTTAGAGGACAACGCAAGTTAGGTCTAGGTTAGGCCTGGGATTTGCCCTCATCAGACTCATACTTTCGCTCACTTCACATACTCGTTGGACAGATCCTGGGTTTTTTTCTGGTTTGGATCACGTAGTAATGTGGTAACACACTGAAACAGTCGATTAAACCTGGTTTCGATCAATATTATTGAGGATAACGCATGTTAGGTCTAGGTCAGGTCTAGGATTTGCCCTCATCAGGCTCATACTTTCTCATATTTCTCATACTTCATGGCTGGATCCTGGGCTATTTCTGGATTGGATAACGTAGTAATGTGGTACCACACTGAAACAGTCAATTAAACCTGGTTTCGATTAATATTTTAGAGAATAATTCATGTTAGGTCTGGGTTAGGTCTGGGATTTGCTCTCATCAGGCTCATTCTTTCGCATATTTTTCATACTTGATGGCTAGATCCTGGGCTTTTTCTGGATTGCATCACGTAGTAATGAAGTACAACACTGAAACAGTCAATTAAACCTGGTTTCCATCAATATTTTAGAGGACAACGCAAGTTAGGCCTAGGTTAGGCCTGGGATTTGCCTTATCAGGGTCATACTTTCGCAGTTTTAACATGCATGTTGACCTGATCGAGTGTCTTTTCTGCTTTGGATCACGTAGTAAAGTGGTACCACAACTAAAACAGTCAATTAAACCTGGTTTCGATCACTATTTTAGACGATAGTGCAAGTTAGGTCTGGGATAGATCTGGGATTAGCCCTCATCAGACTCATACTTTCGCATATTTCTCATACTTGATGACTAGATCCTGGGCTTTTTCTGGATTGCATCACGTAGTAATGAAGTACAACACTGAAACAGTCAATTAAACCTGGTTTCGCTCAATATTTTAGAAGATAACGCATGTTAGGTCTAGGTTAGGCCTGGGATTTGCCCTCATCAGGGTCATACTTTCGTACACTTCACATACTCGTTGAACAGATCCTGGGTTACTTTCTGGTTTGGATCACATAGTAATGTGGTACCACACTGAAACAGTCGAATAAACCAGGTTTCGATCAATATTTTTGAGGATAACGCATGTTAGGTCTAGGTTAGGCCTGGGATTCTCACTCATCAGACTCATACTTTCGCATTCTTCACATACTTGTAGAACGGATCCTGGGTTTTTTCTGGTTTGGATCACGTAGTAATGTGGGACCACACTGAAACAGTCAATTAAACCTGGTCTTGATAAATATTTTAGAGGATAACGCATGTTAGGGCTAGGTTAGCCCTGGGATTTGCACTCATCAGACTCATACTTTCGCATTCTTCTCATACTTGTTGAACTGATCCTGGGTTTTTTCTGGTTTGGATCACGTAGTAATGTGGTACCACACTGAAACAGTCGATTAAACCTGGTTTCGATTAATATTTTAGAGGATAACGCAAGTTAAGTCTGGGATTGGTCTGGGATTTGACCTCATCAGACTCATACTTTCGCATATTTCTCATACTTGATGACTAGATCCTGGGCTTTTTCTGGATTGCATCACGTAGTAATGAAGTACAACACTGAAACAGTCAATTAAACCTGGTTTCGCTCAATATTTTAGAAGATAACGCATGTTAGGTCTAGGTCAGGCCTGGGATTTTCACTCATCAGACTCATACTTTCGCATTCTTCACATACTTGTTGAACGGATGCTGTGTTTTTTCTGGTATGGATCACGTAGTAATGTGGGTCCACACTGAAACAATCAATTAAACCTTGTCTTGATAAATATTTTAGAGGATAACGCATGTTAGGCTTGGGTTAGGTCTAGGATTTGCCCTCAGCAGGCTCATACTTTCGCATTCTTCACATACTTGTAGAACGGATCCTGGGTTTTTTCTGGTTTGGATCACGTAGTAATGTGGGACCACACTGAAACAGTCAATTAAACCTGGTCTTGATAAATATTTTAGAGGATAACGCATGTTAGGGCTAGGTTAGCCCTGGGATTTGCACTCATCAGACTCATACTTTCGCATTCTTCTCATACTTGTTGAACTGATCCTGGGCTGTTTCTCGATTGTATCACATAGTAATGTGGTACCATGGTGAAACAGTCAATTAAACCTGGTTTCGATCAATATTTTAGAGGATAACGCAAGTTAGGTCTGGCATAGGTCTGGGATTCACCCTCATCAGGCTCATACTTTCGCGTTTTTCACATACTTGTTGAACAGATCCTGGGTTTTTTCTGGTTTGTATCACGTAGTAGTGTGGTACCACACTGAAACAGTCTATTAAACCTGGTTTGGATGAATATTTTAGAGGATAACGCATGTAAGGTCTAGGTTAGCCCTGGGATTTCCACTCATCAGACTCATACTTTCGCATTCTTCTCATACTTGTTGAACTGATCTTGGGTTTTTTCTGGTTTGGATCACGTACTAATGTGGTACCACACTGAAACAGGCGATTAAACCTGGTTTCGATCAATATCTTAGAGGATAACGCAAGTAAAGTCTGGGATTGGTCTGGGATTTGACCTCATCAGACTCATACTTTCGCACACTTCACATACTCGTTGAACAGATCCTGGGTTATTTTCTGGTTTGGATCACATAGTAATGTGGTACCACACTGAAACAGTCGATTAAACCAGGTTTCGATCAATATTTTAGAGGATAACGCATGTAAGGTCTAGGTTAGGCCTGGGATTTTCACTCATCAGACTCATACTTTCGCATTCTTCACATACTTGTTGAACGGATCCTGGGTTTTTTCTGGTTTGGATCACGTAGTAATGTGGGACCACACTGAAACAGTCAATTAAACCTGGTTTCGATCAATATTTTAGAGAATAATTCATGTTAGGTCTAGGTTAGGTCTGGGATTTGCTCTCATCAGGCTCATTCTTTCGTATATTTCTCATACATGTTGAACAGATCCTGGGTTTTTTCTGGTTTGGATCACGTAGTAATGTGGGACCACACTGAAACAATCAATTAAACCTGGTTTCCATCAATATTTTAGAGGACAACGCAAGTTAGGTCTGGGATAGGTCTGGGATTTGCCCTCATCAGGCTCATACTTTCGCGTTTTTCACATACTTGTTGAACAGATCCTGGGTTTTTTCTGGTTTGGATCCCGTAGTAGTGTGGTACCACTATAAAACAGTCAATTAAACCTGGTTTCGATCAATATTTTAAAGGATATCGCAAGTTAGGTCTGGGAGAGGTCTGGGAATTGCCCTCATCAGACTCATACTTTCGGACGCTTGACATACTCGTTGATCAGATCCTGGGTTTCTTTCTGGTTTGGATCACGTAGTAATGTGGTACCACACTGAAACATTCAATGAAACCAGGTCTGGATAAATATTTTAGAGGATAACGCAAGTTAGGTCTGGGATAGGTCTGGGATTAGCCCTCATCAGACTCATACTTTCGCTTTCTTCACATACTCGTTGAACAGATCCTGTGTTATTTTCTGGTTTGGATCACATAGTAATGTGGTACCACACTGGAACAGTCGATTAAACCAGGTTTCGATCAATATATTTGAGGATAACGCATGTTAGGTCTAGGTTAGGTCTGGGATTTTCACTCATCAGACTCATACTTTCGCATTCTTCACATACTTGTTGAACGGATCCTGGGTTTTTTCTGGTTTGGATCACGTAGTAATGTGGGACCACACTGAAACAATCAATTAAACCTGGTCTTGATAAATATTTTAGAGGACAACGTATGTTAGGTCTGGGTTAGGTCTAGGATTTGCCCTCATCAGGCTCATACTTTCGCGTATTTCTCATACTTCATGGCTAGATCCTGGGCTATTTCTGGATTGGATCACGTAGTAATGTGGTACTACACTGAAACAGTCAATTAAACCTGGTTTCGCTCAATATTTTAGAAGATAACGCATGTTAGGCCTAGGTTAGGCCTGGGATTTGCCTTATCAGGGTCATACTTTCGCATATTTCTCATACTTGATGGCTAGATCCTGGGCTTTTTCTGGATTGCATCACGTAGTAATGAAGTACAACACTGAAACAGTCAATTAAACCTGGTTTCCATCAATATTTTAGAGGACAACGCAAGTTAGGTCTAGGTTAGGCCTGGGATTTGCCCTCATCAGACTCATACTTTCGCACACTTCACATACTCGTTGGACAGATCCTGGGTTTTTTTCTGGTTTGGATCACGTAGTAATGTGGTAACACACTGAAACAGTCAATTAAACCTGGTTTCGATTAATATTTTAGAGAATAATTCATGTTAGGTCTGGGTTAGGTCTGGGATTTGCTCTCATCAGGCTCATTCTTTCGCATATTTTTCATACTTGATGGCTAGATCCTGGGCTTTTTCTGGATTGCATCACGTAGTAATGAAGTACAACACTGAAACAGTCAATTAAACCTGGTTTCCATCAATATTTTAGAGGACAACGCAAGTTAGGCCTAGGTTAGGTTTGGGATTTGCCTTATCAGGGTCATACTTTCGCAGTTTTAACATGCATGTTGACCTGATCGAGTGTCTTTTCTGCTTTGGATCACGTAGTAAAGTGGTACCACAACTAAAACAGTCAATTAAACCTGGTTTCGATCACTATTTTAGACGATAGTGCAAGTTAGGTCTGGGATAGATCTGGGATTAGCCCTCATCAGACTCATACTTTCGCATATTTCTCATACTTGATGACTAGATCCTGGGCTTTTTCTGGATTGCATCACGTAGTAATGAAGTACAACACTGAAACAGTCAATTAAACCTGGTTTCGCTCAATATTTTAGAAGATAACGCATGTTAGGTCTAGGTTAGGCCTGGGATTTGCCCTCATCAGGGTCATACTTTCGTACACTTCACATACTCGTTGAACAGATCCTGGGTTACTTTCTGGTTTGGATCACATAGTAATGTGGTACCACACTGAAACAGTCGAATAAACCAGGTTTCGATCAATATTTTTGAGGATAACGCATGTTAGGTCTAGGTTAGGCCTGGGATTCTCACTCATCAGACTCATACTTTCGCATTCTTCACATACTTGTAGAACGGATCCTGGGTTTTTTCTGGTTTGGATCACGTAGTAATGTGGGACCACACTGAAACAGTCAATTAAACCTGGTCTTGATAAATATTTTAGAGCATAACGCATGTTAGGGCTAGGTTAGCCCTGGGATTTGCACTCATCAGACTCATACTTTCGCATTCTTCTCATACTTGTTGAACTGATCCTGGGTTTTTTCTGGATTGGATCACGTAGTAATGTGGGACCACACTGAAACAATCAATTAAACCTGGTTTCCATCAATATTTTAGAGGACAACGCAAGTTAGGTCTGGGATAGGTCTGGGATTTGCCCTCATCAGGCTCATACTTTCGCGTTTTTCACATACTTGTTGAACAGATCCTGGGTTTTTTCTGGTTTGTATCACGTAGTAGTGTGGTACCACACTGAAACAGTCTATTAAACCTGGTTTGGATGAATATTTTAGAGGATAACGCATGTAAGGTCTAGGTTAGCCCTGGAATTTCCACTCATCAGACTCATACTTTCGCATTCTTCTCATACTTGTTGAACTGATCTTGGGTTTTTTCTGGTTTGGATCACGTACTAATGTGGTACCACACTGAAACAGGCGATTAAACCTGGTTTCGATCAATATCTTAGAGGATAACGCAAGTAAAGTCTGGGATTGGTCTGGGATTTGACCTCATCAGACTCATACTTTCGCATATTTCTCATACTTGATGACTAGATCCTGGGCTTTTTCTGGATTGCATCACGTAGTAATGAAGTACAACATTGAAACAGTCAATTAAACCTGGTTTCGCTCAATATTTTAGAAGATAACGCATGTTAGGTCTAGGTCAGGCCTGGGATTTTCACTCATCAGACTCATACTTTCGCATTCTTCACATACTTGTTGAACGGATGCTGTGTTTTTTCTGGTATGGATCACGTAGTAATGTGGGTCCACACTGAAACAATCAATTAAACCTTGTCTTGATAAATATTTTAGAGGATAACGCATGTTAGGCTTGGGTTAGGTCTAGGATTTGCCCTCAGCAGGCTCATACTTTCGCATATCTCTCATACTTCATGGCTAGATCCTGGGCTGTTTCTGGATTGTATCACATAGTAATGTGGTACCATGGTGAAACAGTCAATTAAACCTGGTTTCGATCAATATTTTAGAGGATAACGCAAGTTAGGTCTGGCATAGGTCTGGGATTCGCCCTCATCAGGCTCATACTTTCGCGTGTTTCAGATACTTGTTGAACAGATCCTGGGTTTTTTCTGGTTTGTATCACGTAGTAGTGTGGTACCACACTGAAACAGTCTATTAAACCTGGTTTGGATGAATATTTTAGAGAATAATTCATGTTAGGTCTAGGTTAGGTCTGGGATTTGCTCTCATCAGGCTCATTCTTTCGTATATTTCTCATACATGTTGAACAGATCCTGGGTTTTTTCTGGTTTGGATCACGTAGTAATGTGGGACCACACTGAAACAATCAATTAAACCTGGTCTTGATAAATATTTTAGAGGACAACGTATGTTAGGTCTGGGTTAGGTCTAGGATTTGCCCTCATCAGGCTCATACTTTCGCATATTTCTCATACTCGTTGAACAGATCCTGGGTTATTTTCTGGTTTGGATCACATAGTAATGTGGTACCACACTGAAACAGTCGATTAAACCAGGTTTCGATCAATATTTTAGAGGATAACGCATGTAAGGTCTAGGTTAGGCCTGGGATTTTCACTCATCAGACTCATACTTTCGCATTCTTCACATACTTGTTGAACGGATCCTGGGTTTTTTCTGGTTTGGATCACGTAGTAATGTGGGACCACACTGAAACAGTCAATTAAACCTGGTTTCGATCAATATTTTAGAGAATAATTCATGTTAGGTCTAGGTTAGGTCTGGGATTTGCTCTCATCAGGCTCATTCTTTCGTATATTTCTCATACATGTTGAACAGATCCTGGGTTTTTTCTGGTTTGGATCACGTAGTAATGTGGGACCACACTGAAACAATCAATTAAACCTGGTCTTGATAAATATTTTAGAGGACAACGTATGTTAGGTCTGGGTTAGGTCTAGGATTTGCCCTCATCAGGCTCATACTTTCGCATATTTCTCATACTTCATGGCTAGATCCTGGGCTATTTCTGGATTGGATCACGTAGTAATGTGGTACTACACTGAAACAGTCAATTAAACCTGGTTTCGCTCAATATTTTAGAAGATAACGCATGTTAGGCCTAGGTTAGGCCTGGGATTTGCCTTATCAGGGTCATACTTTCGCATATTTCTCATACTTGATGGCTAGATCCTGGGCTTTTTCTGGATTGCATCACGTAGTAATGAAGTACAACACTGAAACAGTCAATTAAACCTGGTTTCCATCAATATTTTAGAGGACAACGCAAGTTAGGTCTAGGTTAGGCCTGGGATTTGTCCTCATCAGCCTCATACTTTCGCACACTTCACATACTCGTTGGACAGATCCTGGGTTTTTTTCTGGTTTGGATCACGTAGTAATGTGGTAACACACTGAAACAGTCGATTAAACCTGGTTTCGATCAATATTATTGAGGATAACGCATGTTAGGTCTAGGTCAGGTCTAGGATTTGCCCTCATCAGGCTCATACTTTCTCATATTTCTCATACTTCATGGCTGGATCCTGGGCTATTTCTGGATTGGATAACGTAGTAATGTGGTACCACACTGAAACAGTCAATTAAACCTGGTTTCGATTAATATTTTAGAGAATAATTCATGTTAGGTCTGGGTTAGGTCTGGGATTTGCTCTCATCAGGCTCATTCTTTCGCATATTTTTCATACTTGATGGCTAGATCCTGGGCTTTTTCTGGATTGCATCACGTAGTAATGAAGTACAACACTGAAACAGTCAATTAATCCTGGTTTCCATCAATATTTTAGAGGACAACGCAAGTTAGGTCTAGGTTAGGCCTGGGATTTGCCCTCATCAGGATCATACTTTTGCAGTTTTAACATACATGTTCACCTGATCGAGGGTTTTTTCTGCTTTGGATCACGTAGTAAAGTGGTACCACACTGAAACAGTCCATTAAACCTGGTTTGCATCAATATTTTAGAGGATAACGCATGTTAGGTCTAGGTTAGCCCCGAGATTTTCACTCATCAGACTCATACTTTCGCATTCTTCACATACTTGTTGAACGGTTCCTGGGTTTTTTCTGGTTTGGATCACGTAGTAATGTGGGACCACACTGAAACAATCAATTAAACCTGGTCTTGATAAATATTTTAGAGGACAACGTATGTTAGGTCTGGGTTAGGTCTACGATTTGCCCTCATCAGGCTCATACTTTCGCATATTTCTCATACTTCATGGCTAGATCCTGGGCTATTTCTGGATTGGATCACGTAGTAATGTGGTACTACACTGAAACAGTCAATTAAACCTGGTTTCGCTCAATATTTTAGAAGATAACGCATGTTAGGACTAGGTTAGGCCTGGGATTTGCCTTATCAGGGTCATACTTTCGCAGTTTTAACATGCATGTTGACCTGATCGAGTGTTTTTTCTGCTTTGGATCACGTAGTAAAGTGGTACCACAACTAAAACAGTCAATTAAACCTGGTTTCGATCACTATTTTAGAGGATAGTGCAAGTTAGGTCTGGGATAGGTCTGGGATTATCCCTCATCAGACTCATACTTTCGCATATTTCTCATACTTGATGACTAGATCCTGGGCTTTTTCTGGATTGCATCACGTAGTAATGAAGTACAACACTGAAACAGTCAATTAAACCTGGTTTCGCTCAATATTTTAGAAGATAACGCATGTTAGGTCTATGTTAGGCCTGGGATTTGCCCTCATCAGGGTCATACTTTCATACACTTCACATACTCGTTGAACAGATCCTGGGTTACTTTCTGGTTTGGATCACATAGTAATGTGGTACCACACTGAAACAGTCGAATAAACCAGGTTTCGATCAATATTTTTGAGGATAACGCATGTTAGGTCTAGGTTAGGCCTGGGATTCTCACTCATCAGACTCATACTTTCGCATTCTTCACATACTTGTAGAACGGATCCTGGGTTTTTTCTGGTTTGGATCACGTAGTAATGTGGGACCACACTGAAACAGTCAATTAAACCTGGTCTTGATAAATATTTTAGAGGATAACGCATGTTAGGGCTAGGTTAGCCCTGGGATTTGCACTCATCAGACTCATGCTTTCGCATTCTTCTCATACTTGTTGAACTGATCCTGGGTTTTTTCTGGTTTGGATCACGTAGTAATGTGGTACCACACTGAAACAGTCGATTAAACCGGGTTTCGATCAATATTTTAGAGGATAACGCAAGTTAAGTCTGGGATTGGTCTGGGATTTGACCTCATCAGACTCATACTTTCGCACACTTCACATACTTGTTGAACGGATCCTGGGTTTTTTCTGGTTTGGACCCCGTAGTAGTGTGGTACCACACTGAAGCAGTCCATTAAACCTGGTTTCGCTCAATATTTTAGAGGATAACGCATGTTAGGTCTAGGTCAGGCCTGGGATTTTCACTCATCAGACTCATACTTTCGCATTCTTCACATACTTGTTGAACGGATGCTGTGTTTTTTCTGGTATGGATCACGTAGTAATGTGGGTCCACACTGAAACAATCAATTAAACCTTGTCTTGATAAATATTTTAGAGGATAACGCATGTTAGGCTTGGGTTAGGTCTAGGATTTGACCTCATCAGACTCATACTTTCGCACACTTCACATACTTGTTGAACGGATCCTGGGTTTTTTCTGGTTTGGACCCCGTAGTAGTGTGGTACCACACTGAAGCAGTCCATTAAACCTGGTTTCGATCAATATTTTAGAGGATACCGCAAGTTAGGTCTGGCATAGGTCTGGGATTCGCCCTCATCAGGCTCATACTTTCGCGTTTTTCACATACTTGTTGAACAGATCCTGGGTTTTTTCTGGTTTGTATCACGTAGTAGTGTGGTACCACACTGAAACAGTCTATTAAACCTGGTTTGGATGTAGATTTTAGAGGATAACGCATGTAAGGTCTAGGTTAGCCCTGGGATTTCCACTCATCAGACTCATACTTTCGCATTCTTCTCATACTTGTTGAACTGATCTTGGGTTTTTTCTGGTTTGGATCACGTAGTAATGTGGTACCACACTGAAACAGACGATTAAACCTGGTTTCGATCAATATCTTAGAGGATAACGCAAGTTAAGTCTGGGATTGGTCTGGGATTTGACCTCATCAGACTCATACTTTCGCACACTTCACATACTTGTTGAACGGATCCTGGGTTTTTTCTGGTTTGGACCCCGTAGTAGTGTGGTACCACACTGAAACAGTCCATTAAACCTGGTTTCGCTCAATATTTTAGAGGATAACGCATGTTAGGTCTAGGTCAGGCCTGGGATTTTCACTCATCAGACTCATACTTTCGCATTCTTCACATACTTGTTGAACGGATGCTGTGTTTTTTCTGGTATGGATCACGTAGTAATGTGGGTCCACACTGAAACAATCAATTAAACCTTGTCTTGATAAATATTTTAGAGGATAACGCATGTTAGGCTTGGGTTAGGCCTAGGATTTGCCCTCAGCAGGCTCATACTTTCGCATATCTCTCATATTTCATGGCTAGATCCTGGGCTGTTTCTGGATTGTATCACATAGTAATGTGGTACCATGCTGAAACAGTCAATTAAACCTGGTTTCGATCAATATTTTAGAGGATACCGCAAGTTAGGTCTGGCATAGGTCTGGGATTCGCCCTCATCAGGCTCATACTTTCGCGTTTTTCACATACTTGTTGAACAGATCCTGGGTTTTTTCTGGTTTGTATCACGTAGTAGTGTGGTACCACACTGAAACAGTCTATTAAACCTGGTTTGGATGAATATTTTAGAGAATAATTCATGTTAGGTCTAGGTTAGGTCTGGGATTTGCTCTCATCAGGCTCATTCTTTCGTATATTTCTCATACATGTTGAACAGATCCTGGGTTTTTTCTGGTTTGGATCACGTAGTAATGTGGGACCACACTGAAACAATCAATTAAACCTGGTCTTGATAAATATTTTAGAGGACAACGTATGTTAGGTCTGGGTTAGGTCTAGGATTTGCCCTCATCAGGCTCATACTTTCGCATATTTCTCATACTCGTTGAACAGATCCTGGGTTATTTTCTGGTTTGGATCACATAGTAATGTGGTACCACACTGAAACAGTCGATTAAACCAGGTTTCGATCAATATTTTAGAGGATAACGCATGTAAGGTCTAGGTTAGGCCTGGGATTTTCACTCATCAGACTCATACTTTCGCATTCTTCACATACTTGTTGAACGGATCCTGGGTTTTTTC
This sequence comes from Colletes latitarsis, assembly GCF_051014445.1. Classification (NCBI taxonomy): domain Eukaryota; kingdom Metazoa; phylum Arthropoda; class Insecta; order Hymenoptera; family Colletidae; genus Colletes; species Colletes latitarsis. The sequence continues at coordinate 12,229,109 of NW_027488366.1, forward strand.
TGGTTTGGATCACGTAGTAATGTGGGACCACACTGAAACAGTCAATTAAACCTGGTTTCGATCAATATTTTAGAGAATAATTCATGTTAGGTCTAGGTTAGGTCTGGGATTTGCTCTCATCAGGCTCATTCTTTCGTATATTTCTCATACATGTTGAACAGATCCTGGGTTTTTTCTGGTTTGGATCACGTAGTAATGTGGGACCACACTGAAACAATCAATTAAACCTGGTCTTGATAAATATTTTAGAGGACAACGTATGTTAGGTCTGGGTTAGGTCTAGGATTTGCCCTCATCAGGCTCATACTTTCGCATATTTCTCATACTTCATGGCTAGATCCTGGGCTATTTCTGGATTGGATCACGTAGTAATGTGGTACTACACTGAAACAGTCAATTAAACCTGGTTTCGCTCAATATTTTAGAAGATAACGCATGTTAGGCCTAGGTTAGGCCTGGGATTTGCCTTATCAGGGTCATACTTTCGCATATTTCTCATACTTGATGGCTAGATCCTGGGCTTTTTCTGGATTGCATCACGTAGTAATGAAGTACAACACTGAAACAGTCAATTAAACCTGGTTTCCATCAATATTTTAGAGGACAACGCAAGTTAGGTCTAGGTTAGGCCTGGGATTTGTCCTCATCAGCCTCATACTTTCGCACACTTCACATACTCGTTGGACAGATCCTGGGTTTTTTTCTGGTTTGGATCACGTAGTAATGTGGTAACACACTGAAACAGTCGATTAAACCTGGTTTCGATCAATATTATTGAGGATAACGCATGTTAGGTCTAGGTCAGGTCTAGGATTTGCCCTCATCAGGCTCATACTTTCTCATATTTCTCATACTTCATGGCTGGATCCTGGGCTATTTCTGGATTGGATAACGTAGTAATGTGGTACCACACTGAAACAGTCAATTAAACCTGGTTTCGATTAATATTTTAGAGAATAATTCATGTTAGGTCTGGGTTAGGTCTGGGATTTGCTCTCATCAGGCTCATTCTTTCGCATATTTTTCATACTTGATGGCTAGATCCTGGGCTTTTTCTGGATTGCATCACGTAGTAATGAAGTACAACACTGAAACAGTCAATTAATCCTGGTTTCCATCAATATTTTAGAGGACAACGCAAGTTAGGTCTAGGTTAGGCCTGGGATTTGCCCTCATCAGGATCATACTTTTGCAGTTTTAACATACATGTTCACCTGATCGAGGGTTTTTTCTGCTTTGGATCACGTAGTAAAGTGGTACCACACTGAAACAGTCCATTAAACCTGGTTTGCATCAATATTTTAGAGGATAACGCATGTTAGGTCTAGGTTAGCCCCGAGATTTTCACTCATCAGACTCATACTTTCGCATTCTTCACATACTTGTTGAACGGTTCCTGGGTTTTTTCTGGTTTGGATCACGTAGTAATGTGGGACCACACTGAAACAATCAATTAAACCTGGTCTTGATAAATATTTTAGAGGACAACGTATGTTAGGTCTGGGTTAGGTCTACGATTTGCCCTCATCAGGCTCATACTTTCGCATATTTCTCATACTTCATGGCTAGATCCTGGGCTATTTCTGGATTGGATCACGTAGTAATGTGGTACTACACTGAAACAGTCAATTAAACCTGGTTTCGCTCAATATTTTAGAAGATAACGCATGTTAGGACTAGGTTAGGCCTGGGATTTGCCTTATCAGGGTCATACTTTCGCAGTTTTAACATGCATGTTGACCTGATCGAGTGTTTTTTCTGCTTTGGATCACGTAGTAAAGTGGTACCACAACTAAAACAGTCAATTAAACCTGGTTTCGATCACTATTTTAGAGGATAGTGCAAGTTAGGTCTGGGATAGGTCTGGGATTATCCCTCATCAGACTCATACTTTCGCATATTTCTCATACTTGATGACTAGATCCTGGGCTTTTTCTGGATTGCATCACGTAGTAATGAAGTACAACACTGAAACAGTCAATTAAACCTGGTTTCGCTCAATATTTTAGAAGATAACGCATGTTAGGTCTATGTTAGGCCTGGGATTTGCCCTCATCAGGGTCATACTTTCATACACTTCACATACTCGTTGAACAGATCCTGGGTTACTTTCTGGTTTGGATCACATAGTAATGTGGTACCACACTGAAACAGTCGAATAAACCAGGTTTCGATCAATATTTTTGAGGATAACGCATGTTAGGTCTAGGTTAGGCCTGGGATTCTCACTCATCAGACTCATACTTTCGCATTCTTCACATACTTGTAGAACGGATCCTGGGTTTTTTCTGGTTTGGATCACGTAGTAATGTGGGACCACACTGAAACAGTCAATTAAACCTGGTCTTGATAAATATTTTAGAGGATAACGCATGTTAGGGCTAGGTTAGCCCTGGGATTTGCACTCATCAGACTCATGCTTTCGCATTCTTCTCATACTTGTTGAACTGATCCTGGGTTTTTTCTGGTTTGGATCACGTAGTAATGTGGTACCACACTGAAACAGTCGATTAAACCGGGTTTCGATCAATATTTTAGAGGATAACGCAAGTTAAGTCTGGGATTGGTCTGGGATTTGACCTCATCAGACTCATACTTTCGCACACTTCACATACTTGTTGAACGGATCCTGGGTTTTTTCTGGTTTGGACCCCGTAGTAGTGTGGTACCACACTGAAGCAGTCCATTAAACCTGGTTTCGCTCAATATTTTAGAGGATAACGCATGTTAGGTCTAGGTCAGGCCTGGGATTTTCACTCATCAGACTCATACTTTCGCATTCTTCACATACTTGTTGAACGGATGCTGTGTTTTTTCTGGTATGGATCACGTAGTAATGTGGGTCCACACTGAAACAATCAATTAAACCTTGTCTTGATAAATATTTTAGAGGATAACGCATGTTAGGCTTGGGTTAGGTCTAGGATTTGACCTCATCAGACTCATACTTTCGCACACTTCACATACTTGTTGAACGGATCCTGGGTTTTTTCTGGTTTGGACCCCGTAGTAGTGTGGTACCACACTGAAGCAGTCCATTAAACCTGGTTTCGATCAATATTTTAGAGGATACCGCAAGTTAGGTCTGGCATAGGTCTGGGATTCGCCCTCATCAGGCTCATACTTTCGCGTTTTTCACATACTTGTTGAACAGATCCTGGGTTTTTTCTGGTTTGTATCACGTAGTAGTGTGGTACCACACTGAAACAGTCTATTAAACCTGGTTTGGATGTAGATTTTAGAGGATAACGCATGTAAGGTCTAGGTTAGCCCTGGGATTTCCACTCATCAGACTCATACTTTCGCATTCTTCTCATACTTGTTGAACTGATCTTGGGTTTTTTCTGGTTTGGATCACGTAGTAATGTGGTACCACACTGAAACAGACGATTAAACCTGGTTTCGATCAATATCTTAGAGGATAACGCAAGTTAAGTCTGGGATTGGTCTGGGATTTGACCTCATCAGACTCATACTTTCGCACACTTCACATACTTGTTGAACGGATCCTGGGTTTTTTCTGGTTTGGACCCCGTAGTAGTGTGGTACCACACTGAAACAGTCCATTAAACCTGGTTTCGCTCAATATTTTAGAGGATAACGCATGTTAGGTCTAGGTCAGGCCTGGGATTTTCACTCATCAGACTCATACTTTCGCATTCTTCACATACTTGTTGAACGGATGCTGTGTTTTTTCTGGTATGGATCACGTAGTAATGTGGGTCCACACTGAAACAATCAATTAAACCTTGTCTTGATAAATATTTTAGAGGATAACGCATGTTAGGCTTGGGTTAGGCCTAGGATTTGCCCTCAGCAGGCTCATACTTTCGCATATCTCTCATATTTCATGGCTAGATCCTGGGCTGTTTCTGGATTGTATCACATAGTAATGTGGTACCATGCTGAAACAGTCAATTAAACCTGGTTTCGATCAATATTTTAGAGGATACCGCAAGTTAGGTCTGGCATAGGTCTGGGATTCGCCCTCATCAGGCTCATACTTTCGCGTTTTTCACATACTTGTTGAACAGATCCTGGGTTTTTTCTGGTTTGTATCACGTAGTAGTGTGGTACCACACTGAAACAGTCTATTAAACCTGGTTTGGATGAATATTTTAGAGGATAACGCATGTAAGGTCTAGGTTAGCCCTGGGATTTCCACTCATCAGACTCATACTTTCGCATTCTTCTCATACTTGTTGAACTGATCTTGGGTTTTTTCTGGTTTGGATCACGTAGTAATGTGGTACCACACTGAAACAGACGATTAAACCTGGTTTCGATCAATATCTTAGAGGATAACGCAAGTTAAGTCTGGGATTGGTCTGGGATTTGACCTCATCAGACTCATACTTTCGCACACTTCACATACTCGTTGAACAGATCCTGGGTTATTTTCTGGTTTGGATCACATAGTAATGTGGTACCACACTGAAACAGTCGATTAAACCAGGTTTCGATCAATATTTTAGAGGATAACGCATGTTAGGTCTAGGTTAGGCCTGGGATTTTCACTCATCAGACTCATACTTTCGCATTCTTCACATACTTGTTGAACGGATCCTGGGTTTTTTCTGGTTTGGATCACGTAGTAATGTGGGACCACACTGAAACAGTCAATTAAACCTGGTTTCGATCAATATTTTAGAGAATAATTCATGTTAGGTCTAGGTTAGGTCTGGGATTTGCTCTCATCAGGCTCATTCTTTCGTATATTTCTCATACATGTTGAACAGATCCTGGGTTTTTTCTGGTTTGGATCACGTAGTAATGTGGGACCACACTGAAACAATCAATTAAACCTGGTTTCCATCAATATTTTAGAGGACAACGCAAGTTAGGTCTGGGATAGGTCTGGGATTTGCCCTCATCAGGCTCATACTTTCGCGTTTTTCACATACTTGTTGAACAGATCCTGGGTTTTTTCTGGTTTGGATCCCGTAGTAGTGTGGTACCACAATAAAACAGTCAATTAAACCTGGTCTTGATAAATATTTTAGAGGATAACGCATGTTAGGGCTAGGTTAGCCCTGGGATTTGCACTCATCAGACTCATACTTTCAGACACTTGACATACTCGTTGGACAGATCCTGGGTTTTTTTCTGGTTTGGATCACGTAGTAATGTGGTAACACACTGAAACAGTCGATTAAACCTGGTTTCGATCAATATTATTGAGGATAACGCATGTTAGGTCTAGGTCAGGTCTAGGATTTGCCCTTATCAGGGTCATACTTTCGCATATTTCTCATACTTGATGGCTAGATCCTGGGCTTTTTCTGGATTGCATCACGTAGTAATGAAGTACAACACTGAAACAGTCAATTAAACCTGGTTTCCATCAATATTTTAGAGGACAACGCAAGTTAGGTCTAGGTTAGGCCTGGGATTTGCCCTCATCAGACTCATACTTTCGCACACTTCACATACTCGTTGGACAGATCCTGGGTTTTTTTCTGGTTTGGATCACGTAGTAATGTGGTAACACACTGAAACAGTCGATTAAACCTGGTTTCGATCAATATTATTGAGGATAACGCATGTTAGGTCTAGGTCAGGTCTAGGATTTGCCCTCATCAGGCTCATACTTTCTCATATTTCTCATACTTCATGGCTGGATCCTGGGCTATTTCTGGATTGGATAACGTAGCACTGTCGTACCACACTGAAACAGTCAATTAAACCTGGTTTCGATTAATATTACAGAGAATAATTCATGTTAGGTCTGGGTTAGGCCTGGGATTTGCCTTATCAGGGTCATACTTTCGCATATTTCGCATACTTGATGGCTAGATCCTGGGCTTTTTCTGGATTGCATCACGTAGTAATGAAGTACAACACTGAAACAGTCAATTAAACCTGGTTTCCATCAATATTTTAGAGGACAACGCAAGTTAGGTCTAGGTTAGGCCTGGGATTTGCCCTCATCAGGATCATACTTTTGCAGTTTTAACATACATGTTCACCTGATCGAGGGTTTTTTCTGCTTTGGATCACGTAGTAAAGTGGTACCACACTGAAACAGTCCATTAAACCTGGTTTGCATCAATATTTTAAAGGATAACGCATGTTAGGTCTAGGTTAGCCCCGAGATTTTCACTCATCAGAATCATACTTTCGCATTCTTCACATACTTGTTGAACGGTTCCTGGGTTTTCTCTGGTTTCGATCACGTTGTAATGTGGGACCACACTGAAACAATCAATTAAACCTGGTCTTGATAAATATTTTAGAGGACAACGTATGTTAGGTCTGGGTTAGGTCTAGGATTTGCCCTCATCAGGCTCATACTTTCGCGTATTCCTCATACTTCATGGCTAGATCCTGGGCTATTTCTGGATTGGATCATGTAGTAATGTGGTACTACACTGAAACGGTCAATTAAACCTGGTTTCGCTCCATATTTTAGAAGATAACGCATGTTAGGCCTAGGTTAGGCCTGGGATTTGCCTTATCAGGGTCATACTTTCGCAGTTTTAACATGCATGTTGACCTGATCGAGTGTTTTTTCTGCTTTGGATCACGTAGTAAAGTGGTACCACAACTAAAACAGTCAATTAAACCTGGTTTCGATCACTATTTTAGAGGATAGTGCAAGTTAGGTCTGGGATAGGTCTGGGATTAGCCCTCATCAGACTCATACTTTCGCATATTTCTCATACTTGATGACTAGATCCTGGGCTTTTTCTGGATTGCATCACGTAGTAATGAAGTACAACACTGAAACAGTCAATTAAACCTGGTTTCGCTCAATATTTTAGAAGATAACGCATGTTAGGTCTAGGTTAGGCCTGAGATTTGCCCTCATCAGGGTCATACTTTCGCAGTTTTAACATGCATGTTGACCTGATCGAGGGTTTTTTCTGCTTTGGATCACGTAGTAAAGTGGTACCAGAACTAAAACAGTCAATTAAACCTGGTTTCGATCACTATTTTAGAGGATAACGCAAGTTAGGTCTGGGATAGGTCTGGGATTATCCCTCATCAGACTCATACTTTCGCACACTTCACATACTCGTTGACAAGATCCTGGGTTTTTTTCTGGTTTGGATCACGTAGTAATGAGGTACCACACTGAAACTGTCGGTTAAACCTGGTTTCGATCAATATTTTAGTGGATAACGCAAGTTAGGTCTGGGATAGGTCTGGGATTTGCCCTCATCAGACTCATACCTACGCACACTTCACATACTCGGTGAACAGATCCTGGGTTATTTTCCGGTTTGGATCACATAGTAATGTGGTACCAAACTGAAACAGTCAATTAAACCTGGTTTCCATTAATAGTTTAGAGGACAACGCATGTTAGGTCTAGGTTAGGCCTGGGATTTGCCCACATCAGGGTCATACTTTCGCAGTTTTAACATACATGTTGACCTGATCGAGGGTTTTTTTCTGGTTTGGATCTCGTAGTAATGTGGTACCACACTGAAACAGTCGGTTAAACCTGGTTTCGATCAATATTTTAGTGGATAACGCAAGTTAGGTCTGGGATAGGTCTGGGATTTGCCCTCATCAGACTCATACCTACGCACACTTCACATACTCGGTGAACAGATCCTGGGTTATTTTCCGGTTTGGATCACATAGTAATGTGGTACCAAACTGAAACAGTCAATTAAACCTGGTTTCCATCAATAGTTTAGAGGACAACGCATGTTAGGTCTAGGTTAGGCCTGGGATTTGCCCACATCAGGGTCATACTTTCGCAGTTTTAATATACATGTTGACCTGATCGAGGGTTTTTTCTGCTTTGGATCACGCAGTAAAGTGGTAACACACTGAAACAGTCCATTAAACCTGGTTTCGAACAATATTTTTTAGGATAACGCATGTTAGGTCTGGGATAGGTCTGGGATTTGCCCTCATCAGACTCATACCTACGCACACTTCACATACTCGGTGAACAGATCCTGGGTTATTTTCTGGTTTGGATCTCATAGTAATGTGGTACCAAACTGAAACAGTCAATTAAACCTGGTTTCCATCAATAGTTTAGAGGACAACGCATGTTAGGTCTAGGTTAGGCCTGGGATTTGCCCACATCAGGGTCATACTTTCGCAGTTTTAACATACATGTTGACCTGATCGTGGGTTTTTTTCTGGTTTGGATCACGTAGTAATGTGGTACCACACTGAAACTGTCGGTTAAACCTGGTTTCGATCAATATTTTAGTGGATAACGCAAGTTAGGTCTGGGATAGGTCTGGGATTTTCACTCATCAGACTCATACTTTCGCATTCTTCACATACTTGTTGAACGGATCCTGGGTTTTTACTGGTTTGGATCACGTAGTAATGTGGTACCACACTGAAACATTCAATTAAACCTGGTCTTGATAAATATTTTAGAGGATAACGCATGTTAGGTCTGGGATAGGTCTGGGATTTGCACTCATCAGACTCATACTTTCGCACGCCTCACATACTCGTTGAACAGATCCTGGGTGATTTTCTGGTTTGGATCTCATAGTAATGTGGTACCACACTGAAACAGTCGATTAAACCAGGTTTCGATCAATATTTTTGAGGATAACGCAAGTCAGGTCTAGGTTAGGCCTGGGATTTTCACTCATCAGACTCATACTTTCGCATTCTTCACATACTTGTTGAACGGATCCTGGGTTTTTTCTGGTTTGGATCACGTAGTAATGTGGGACCACACTGAAACAATCAATTAAACCTGGTCTTAATAAATATTTTAGAGGATAACGCATGTTAGGTCTGGGTTTGGTCTAGGATTTGCCCTCGTCAGGCTCATACTTTCGCATATTTCTCATACTTCATGGCTAGATCCTCGGCTATTTCTGGAGTGGATCACGTAGTAATGTGGTACCACACTGAAACAGTCAATTAAACCTGGTTTCGATCAATATTTTAGAGGATAACGCAAGTTAGGTCTGGGATAGGTCTGCGATTTGCCCTTATCAGGCTCATACCTTCGCATATTTCTCATACTTGGTGGCTAGATCCTGGGCTTTTTCTGGATTGCATCATATAGTAATGAAGTACAACACTGAAACAGTCAATTAAACCTGGTTTCCATCAATATCTTAGAGGACAACGCAAGTTAGGTCTGGCATAGGTCTGGGATTTGCCCTCATCAGGCTCATACTTTCGCATTTTTCACATACATGTTGAACAGATCCTGGGTTTTTTCTGGTTTGGTTCACGTAGTAATGTGATACCACACTGGAACATTCTATTAAACCTGGTCTTGATAAATATTTTAGAGGATAACGCATGTTAGGTTTGGGTTAGGTCTAGGATTTGCCCTCATCAGGCTCATACTTTCGCATATTTCTCATACTTCATGGCTGGATCCTGGGCTATTTCTGGATTGGATCACGTAGTAATGTGGTACCACACTGAAACAGTCAATTAAACCTGGTTTCCATCAATATTTTAGAGGATAACGCAAGTTAGGTCTGGGATAGGTCTGGGATTCGCCCTCATCAGGCTCATACTTTCGCGTTTTTCACATACTTGTTGAACTGGTCCTGGGTTTTTTCTGGTTTGGATCACGTAGCAATGTGGAACCACACTGAAGCAGTCGACTAAACCTGGTTTCGATCAATATTTTAGAGGATAACGCAAGTTTGGTCTGGGATAGGTCTGGGATTTGCCCTCATCAGGCTCATACTTTCGCATTCTTCACATACTTGTTGAACGGATCCTGGGTTTTTTATGGTTTGGTTCACGTGGTAATGTGGTACCACACTGAAACATTCAATTAAACCTGGTCTTGATAAATATTTTAGAGGATAACGCATGTTAGGTCTGGGTTAGGACTAGGATTTGCCCCCATCAGGCTCATACTTTCGCATATTTCTCATACTTCATGGCTGGATCCTGGGCTATTTCTGGATTGGATCACGTAGTAATGTGGTACCACACTGAAACAGTCAATTAAACCTGGTTTCCATCAATATTTTAGAGGAAAACGCATGTTGGGTCTAGGTTAGGCCTGGGATTTACCCTCATCAGGGTCATACTTCCGCAGTTTTAACATACATGTTGACCTGATCGAGGGTTTTTTCTGCTTTGGATCACGTAGTGAAGTGGTACCGCACTGAAGCAGACCATTAAACCTGGTTTGGATCAATATTTTAGAGGATAACGCATGTTAGATTTGGGTTAGGTCTAGGATTTGCCCTCATCAGGCTCATACATTCGCATATTTCTCATACTTCATGGCTAGATCCTGGGCTGTTTCAGGATTGTATCACGTAGTAATGTGGTACCACGCTGAAACAGTCAATTAAAACTGGTTTCGATCAATATTTTAGAGGATAACGCAAGTTTGGTCTGGGATAGGTCTGGGATTTGCCCTCATCAGGCTCATACTTTCGCGTTTTTCACATACTTGTTGAACTGGTCCTCGGTTTTTTCTGGTTTGGATCACGTAGCAATGTGGTACCACACTGAAGCAGTCGATTAAACCTGGTTTCGATCAATATTTTAGAGGATAACGCAAGTTTGGTCTGGGATAGGTCTGGGATTTGCCCTCATCAGGCTCATACTTTCGCATTCTTCACATACTTGTTGAACGGATCCTGGGTTTTTTCTGGTTTGGATCACGTAGTAATGTGGGACCACACTGAAACAATCAATTAAACCTGGTCATGATCAATATTTTAGAGAATAATTCATGTTATGTCTAGGTTAGGTCTGGGATTTGCTCTCATCAGGCTCATTCCTTCGCATATTTCTCATACTTGATGGCTAGATCCTGGGCTATTTCTGGTTTGGATCACGTAGTAATGTGGTACCACACTGAAACAGTCAATTAAAACTGGTTTCGATCAATATTTTAGAGGATAACGCAAGTTTGGTCTGGGATAGGTTTGGGATTTGCTCTCATCAGGCTCATTCTTTCGCATATTTCTCATACTTAATGGCTAGATCCTGGGCTTTTTCCGGTTTGCATCACGTAGTAATGAAGTACAACACTGAAACAGTTAACTCAACCTGGTTTCCATCAATATTTTAGAGGACAACGCATGTTAGGTCTAGGTTAGGCCTGGGATTTGCCCTCATCAGGGTCATACTTTCGCAGTTTTAACATACATGTTGACGTGATCGAGGGTTTGTTTTGCTTTGGATCACGTAGTAAAGTGGTACCACACTGAAACAGTCCATTAAACCTGGTTTGGATCAATATTTTAGAGGATAACGCATGTTAGGTCAAGGTTAGCCCTGTGATTTTCACTCATCAGACTCATACTTTCGCATTCTTCACATACTTGTTGAACGGATCCTAGGTTTTTTCTGGTTTGGTTCACGTAGTAATGTGGTACCACACTGGAACATTCAATTAAACCTGGTCTTGATAAATATTTTAGAGGATAACGCATGTTAGGTTTGGGTTAGGTCTAGGATTTGCCCTCATCAGGCTCATACATTCGCATATTTCTCATACTTCATGGCTAGATCCTGGGCTGTTTCAGGATTGTATCACGTAGTAATGTGGTACCACGCTGAAACAGTCAATTAAAACTGGTTTCGATCAATATTTTAGAGGATAACGCAAGTTTGGTCTGGGATAGGTCTGGGATTTGCCCTCATCAGGCTCATACTTTCGCGTTTTTCACATACTTGTTGAACTGGTCCTCGGTTTTTTCTGGTTTGGATCACGTAGCAATGTGGTACCACACTGAAGCAGTCGATTAAACCTGGTTTCGATCAATATTTTAGAGGATAACGCAAGTTTGGTCTGGGATAGGTCTGGGATTTGCCCTCATCAGGCTCATACTTTCGCATTCTTCACATACTTGTTGAACGGATCCTAGGTTTTTTCTGGTTTGGTTCACGTAGTAATGTGGTACCACACTGGAACATTCAATTAAGCCTGATTTCGATGAATATTTTAGAGGATAACGCAAGTTAGGTCTGGGATAGCTAAGGGATTCGCCCTCATCAGGCTCATACCTTCGCATATTTCTCATACTTGGTGGCTAGATCCTGGGATTTTTCTGGATTGCATCACGTAGTAATGAAGTACAACACTGAAGCAGTCAATTAAACCTGGTTTCCATCAATATCTTAGAGGACAACGCAACTTAGGTCTGGGATAAGTCTGGGATTTGCCCTCATCAGACTCATACTTTCGCACACTTCACATACTCGTTGAACAGATCCTGGGTTATTTTCCGGTTTGGATCACATAGTAATGTGGTACCACACTGAAACAGTCGATTAAACCAGGTTTCGATCAATATTTTTGAGGATAACGCATGTTAGGTCTAGGTTAGGCCTGGGATTTTCACTCATCAGACTCATACTTTCGTATTCTTCGATCCTGGGTTTTTTCTGGTTTGGATTACGTAGTAATGAGGGACCACACTGAAACAATCAAATAAACCTGGTCTTGATAAATATTTTAGAGGATAAAGCATGTTAGGTCTGCGTTAGGTCTAGGATTTGCCCTCGTCAGGCTCAACCTTTCGCATATTTCTCATACTTCATGACAAGATCCTGGGCTATTTCTGGATTGGATCACGTAGTAATGTGGTACCACACTGAAACAGTCGATTAAACCAGGTTTCGATCAATATTTTTGAGGATAACGCAACTTAGGTCTGGGATAGGTCTGGGATTTGCCCTCGTCAGGCTCATACTTTCGCGTTTTTCACATACTTGTTCAACAGATCCTGGGTTTTTCCGGTTTGGGTTACGTAGTAGTGTGGTACCACACTGAAACAGTCGATTAAACCTGGTTTCGATAAATATTTTTGAGGATAACGCATGTTAGGTCTAGGTAAGGCCGGGGATTTTCACTCAGCAGACTCGTACTTTCGCATTCTTCACATACTTGTTGAACGGATCCTGGGTTTTTACTGGTTTGGATCACATAGTAATGTGGTACCACACTGAAACATTCAATTAAGCCTGGTTTGGATCAATATTTTAGAGGACAACGCATGTTAGGTCTGGGTTAGGTCTAGGATTTGCCCCCATCAGGCTCATACTTTCGCATATTTCTCATACTTCATGGCTGGATCCTGGGCTATTTCTGCTTTGGATCACGTAGTAAAGTGGTACCACACTGAAACAGTCCATTAAACCTGATTAGGATCAATATTTTAGAGGATAACGCATGTTAGGTCTAGGTTAGCCCTGGGATTTGCCCTCATCAGGCTCATACTTTCGCGTTTTTCACATACTTGTTGAACAGATCCTGGGTTTTTTCCGGTTTGGGTAACGTAGTAGTGTGGTACCACACTGAAACAGTCGATTAAACCTGGTTTCGATCAATATTTTTGAAGATAACGCATGTTAGGTCTAGGTTAGGCAGGGGATTTTCACTCATCAGACTCATACTTTCGCATTCTTCACATACTTGTTGAACGGATCGTGGGTTTTTTCTGGTTTGGATCACATAGTAATGTGGTACCACACTGAAACAGTCGATTAAACCAGGTTGCGATCAATATTTTTGAGGATAACGCATGTTAGGTCTAGGTTAGGCCTGGGATTTTCACTCATCAGACTCATACTTTCGCATTCTTCACATACTTGTTGAACGGATCCTGGGTTTTTTCTGGTTTGGATTACGTATTAATGTGGGACCACACTGAAACAATCAAATAAACCTGGCCTTGATAAATATTTTAGAGGATAACGCATGTTAGGTCTGCGTTAGGTCTAGGATTTGCCATCGTCAGGCTCATACTTTCGCATATTTCTCATACTTCATGGCTAGATCCTGGGTTATTTCTGGATTGGATCACGTAGTAATGTGGTACCACACTGAAACAGTCGATTAAACCAGGTTTCGATCAATATTTTTGAGGATAAAGCAAGTTAGGTCTGGGATAGGTCTGGGATTTGCCCTCATCAGGCTCATTCTTTCGCATATTTCTCATACTTGATGGCTAGATCCTGGGCTTTTTCTGGATTGCATCACGTAGTAATGAAGTACAACACTGAAACAGTCAATTAAACCTGGTTTCCATCAATATTTTAGAGGACAACGCATGTTAGGTCTAGGTAAGGCCTGGGATTTGCCCTCATCAGGGTCATACTTTCGCAGTTTTAACATACATGTTGACCTGATCGAGGGTTCTTAATGCTTTGGATTACGTAGTAAAGTGGTACCACCCTGGAACAGTCCATTAAACCTGGTTTGGATCAATATTTTAGAGGATAACGCATGTTAGGTTTGGGTTAGGTCTAGGATTTGCCCTCATCGGGCTCATACATTCGCGTTTTTCACATACTTGTTGAACAGATCCTGGATTTTTTCCTGTTTGGGTCACGTAGTAGTGCGGTACCACACTGAAACAGTCGATTAAACCAGGTTTCGATCAATATTTTTGAGGATAACGCATGTTAGGTCTAGGTTAGCCCAGGGATTATCACTCATCAGACTCATACTTTCGCATTCTTCACATACTTGTTGAACGGATCCTGGGTTTTTTCTGGTTTGGATCACGTAGTAATGTGGGACCACACTGAAACAATCAATTAAACCTGGTCATGATAAATATTTTAGAGGATAACGCATGTTAGGTCTGGGTTTGGTCTAGGATTTGCCCTCGTCAGGCTCATACTTTCGCATATTTCTCATACTTCATGACAAGATCCTGGGCTATTTCTGGATTGGATCACGTAGTAATGTGGTACCACACTGAAACAGTCGATTAAACCAGGTTTCGATCAATATTTTTGAGGATAACGCAACTTAGGTCTGGGATATGTCTGGGATTCGCCCTCATCAGCCTCATACTTTCGCACACTTCGCGTACTCGTTTAACAGATCCTGGGTTTTTTCAGGTTTGGTTCATATAGAAATGTGGTACCACACTGAAACATTCAATTAAACCTGGTCTTGATAAATATTTTAGAGGATAACGCATGTTAGGTTTGGGTTAGGTCTAGGATTTGCCCTCATCAGGCTTATACTTTCGCATATTTCTCATACTTCATGGCTAGATCCTGGGCTATTTCTGGATTGGATCACGTAGTAATGTGGTAACACACTGAAACATTCAATGAAACCTGGTCTGGATAAATATTTTAGAGGATAACGCATCTTAGGTCTGTGTTAGCTCTAAGATTTGCCCTCCTCAGGCTCACAGTTTCGCGTTTTTCGCATACTTGTTGAACAGATCCTGGGTTTTCTCTGGTTTGGATCACGAAGTAGTGAGGTACCACACTGAAACTGTCCATTAAACCTGGTTCCGCTCAATATCTTAGAAGATAACGCATGTTAGGTCTAGGTTAGGCCTGGGATTTGCCCTCATCAGGGTCATACTTTCGCAGTTTTAACATGCATGTTGACCTGATCGAGGGTTTTTTCTGCTTTGGATCACGTAGTAAAGTGGTACCACACTAAAACAGTCAATTAAACCTGGTTTCGATCAATATTTTTGAGGATAACGCATGTTAGGTCTACGTTAGGCCGGGGATTTTCACTCAGCAGACTCGTACTTTCGCATTCTTCACATACTTGTTGAACGGATCCTGGGTTTTTACTGGTTTGGATCACATAGTAATGTGGTACCACACTGAAACATTCAATTAAGCCTGGTTTGGATCAATATTTTAGAGGACAACGCATGTTAGGTCTGGGTTAGGTCTAGGATTTGCCCCCATCAGGCTCATACTTTCGCATATTTCTCATACTTCATGGCTGGATCCTGGGCTATTTCTGCTTTGGATCACGTAGTAAAGTGGTACCACACTGAAACAGTCCATTAAACCTGATTTGGATCAATATTTTAGAGGATAACGCATGTTAGGTCTAGGTTAGCCCTGGGATTTGCCCTCATCAGGCTCATACTTTCGCGTTTTTCACATACTTGTTGAACAGATCCTGGGTTTTTTCCGGTTTGGGTCACGTAGTAGTGTGGTACCACACTGAAACAGTCGATTAAACCTGGTTTCGATCAATATTTTTGAGGATAACGCATGTTAGGTCTAGGTTAGTCCGGGGATTTTCACTCATCAGACTCATACTTTCGCATTCTTCACATACTTGTTGAACGGATCGTGGGTTTTTTCTGGTTTGGGTCACATAGTAATGTGGTACCACACTGAAACAGTCGATTAAACCAGGTTGCGATCAGTATTTTTGAGGATAACGCATGTTAGGTCTAGGTTAGGCCTGGGATTTTCACTCATCAGACTCATACTTTCGCATTCTTCACATACTTGTTGAACGGATCCTGGGTTTTTTCTGGTTTGGATTACATATTAATGTGGGACCACTCTGAAACAATCAAATAAACCTGGCCTTGATAAATATTTTAGAGGATAACGCATGTTAGGTCTGCGTTAGGTCTAGGATTTGCCATCGTCAGGCTCATTCTTTCGCATATTTCTCATACTTGATGGCTAGATCCTGGGCTTTTTCTGGATTGCATCACGTAGTAATGAAGTACAACACTGAAACAGTCAATTAAACCTGGTTTCCATCAATATTTTAGAGGACAACGCATGTTAGGTCTAGGTAAGGCCTGGGATTTGCCCTCATCAGGGTCATACTTTCGCAGTTTTAACATACATGTTGACCTGATCGAGGGTTCTTAATGCTTTGGATCACGTAGTAAAGTGGTACCACCCTGGAACAGTCCATTAAACCTGGTTTCGATTAATACTTTAGAGGATATTGCCGTTTATGTCTCGGTTAGGTCTGGGATTTGCCCTCATCTGGCTCGTACTTTCGCATTTTTCGCATACTTGTTGGCCAGATCCTGGGTTTTTCCTGGTTTGTATCCCGTAATAATGACATTCCTCACCGAAACAGTCAATTAAACCCTGTTTCGATTAATACTTTAGAGGATATTGCCGGTTATATCTCGGTTAGGTCTGGGATTTGCCCTCATCTGGCCCGTACTTTCGCATTTTTCGCATACTCGAATGGCCAGATCCTGTGTTCTTCTATTGTTAGGATCACGTAGTAATGTGGTACCACACTGAAACAGTCAATTAAACCTGGTTGCGACTAAAATTTTACAGGATAACGCAGGTTATGTCTCGGTTAGTTCTGGTATTTGCAATCATCTGGCTCATACTTTCGCATTTTTCGCATACTTGTTGGCCAGACCCTGGGCTTTTTCTGGTTTGGATCATGTAGTAATGTGGTACCACACTGAAACAGTCAATAAAAACTGGTTCCGATTAGTGTTTTAGAGGATAACGCTGGTTATGTCTGGGTTAGTTCTGGTATTTGCAATCATCTTGCTCATACATTCGCTTTTTCCGCATACTTGTTGGCCAGATGCTGGGTTTTTTCTGGTTTGGACCACGTAGTAATGAGGTACCTCACTGAAACAGTCAATAAAAGCTGGTTCCGATTAGTGTTTTAGAGGATAACGCCGGTTATATCTCGGTTAGGTCTGGGATTTGCACTCATCTGGTTCGTACCTTCGCATTTTTCCCATACTTGTTGGCCAGATCCTGGCCTTTTTCTGGCTTGGACCAAGTAGTAATGTGGGACCACACAGAAACAGTCAATTAAACCTGGTTGCGATTAATATTTTAGAGGATAACGCCGTTTATGTCTCGGTTAGGTCTGGGATTTGCCCCCATCTGGCTCGTACTTTCGCATTTTTCGCATACTTGTTGGCAAGATCCGGGCCTTTTTCTGGTTTGTATGACGTAGTAATGAGGTACCTCACTGAAACAGTCAATAAAAGCTGGTTCCGAATAGTATTTTAGAGGGTAACTCTGGTTATGTCTGGGTTCGTTCTGGTATTTGCAATCATCTTGCTCATACTTTCGCTTTTTTCGCATACTTGTTGGCCAGATGCTGGGTTTTTTCTGGTTTGGACCACGTAGTAATGAGGTACCTCACTGAAACAGTCAATAAAAGCTGGTTCCGATTAGTGTTTTAGAGGATAACGCCGGTTATATCTCGGTTTGGTCTGGGATTTGCACACATCTGGTTCGTACCTTCGCATTTTTCGCATACTTGTTGGCCAGATCCTGGCCTTTTTCTGGTTTGTATCACGTAGTAATGTGGTACCACACTGAAACAGTCAATAGAAGCTGGTTCCGAATAGTATTTCAGAGGATAACGCTGGCTATGTCTGGGTTAGTTCTGGTATTTGCAATCATCTGGCTCATACTTTCGCGATTTTCGCATATTTGTTGGCCAGATCCTGGGTTTTTTCTGGTTTGGATCCCGTAGTAATGAGGTTCCACACCTGAAGAGTCAATTGAACCTGTTTGCGATTAATATTTTAGCGGATAACGCCGGTTATGTCTCGGTTAGGTCTGGGATTTGCCCTCATCTGGCTCGTACATTCGCATTTTTCGCATACTTATTAGCAAGATCCTGGCCTTTTTCTGGTTTGTGCCACGTAGTAATGCGGTACTACACCGAAATAGTCAATTAAATCTGGTTGCGATTAATATTTTAGAGGATAACGCTGGTTATGTCTCGGTTAGGTCTGGGATTTGCCCTCATCTGATCCGTACTTTCGCATTTTTCCCATACTTGTTGGCCAGATCCTGGCCTTTTTCTGGCTTGGACCAAGTAGTAATGTGGGACCACACCGAAGCAGTCAATTAAACCTGGTTTCGATTAATACTTTAGAGGATATTGCCGTTTATGTCTCGGTTAGGTCTGGGATTTGCCCTCATCTGGCTCGTACTTTCGCATTTTTCGCATACTTGTTGGCCAGATCCTGGGTTTTTCCTGGTTTGTATCCCGTAATAATGACATTCCACACCGAAACAGTCAATTAAACCCTGTTCCGATTAGTGTTTTAGAGGATATTGCCGGTTATATCTCGGTTAGGTCTGGGATTTGCCCTCATCTGGCCCGTACTTTCGCATTTTTCGCATACTTGAATGGCCAGATGCTGGGTTTTTTCTGGTTTGGACCAGGTAGTAATGAGGTACCTCACTGAAACAGTCAATAAAAGCTGGTTCCGATTAGTGTTTTAGAGGATAACGCCGGTTATATCTCGCTTAGGTCTGGGATTTGCACTCATCTGGTTCGTACCTTCGCATTTTTCGCATACTTGTTGGCCAGATCCTGGCCTTTTTCTGGTTTGTATCACGTAGTAATGTGGTACCACACTGAAACAGTCAATAGAAGCTGGTTCCGAATAGTATATTAGAGGATAACGCTGGCTATGTCTGGGTTAGTTCTGGTATTTGCAATCATCTGGCTCATACTTTCGCGTTTTTCGCATATTTGTTGGCCAGATCCTGGGTTTTTTCTGGTTTGGATCCCGTAGT
The DNA here is from genome assembly GCF_051014445.1 of Colletes latitarsis. Lineage (NCBI taxonomy): Eukaryota > Metazoa > Arthropoda > Insecta > Hymenoptera > Colletidae > Colletes > Colletes latitarsis. Next base: position 12,248,309 of record NW_027488366.1, read on the forward strand.
AATGAGGTTCCACACCTGAAGAGTCAATTGAACCTGTTTGCGATTAATATTTTAGAGGATAACGCCGGTTATGTCTCGGTTAGGTCTGGGATTTGCCGTCATCTGGCCCGTAATTTCGCGTTTCTCGCATACTTGTTCGCAAGATCCTGGGCTTTTTCTGGTTTGTGTCACGTAGTAATGCGGTACCACACCGAAACAGTCAATTAAACCTTGGTTGCGATTAATATTTTAGAGGATAACGCAGGTTATGTCTCGGTTAGGTCTGGCTTTTGCCCTCATCTGGCTCGTACTTTCGCATCTTTCGCATACTTGTTGGCCAGATCCTGGCCTTTTTCTGGTTTGTATCACGTAGTAATGTGGTACCACACTGAAACAGTCAATAGAAGCTGGTTCCGAATAGTATTTTAGAGGTTAACGCTGGCTACGTCTGGGTTAGTTCTGGTATTTGCAATCATCTGGCTCATACTTTCGCGATTTTCGCATATTTGTTGGCCAGATCCTGGGTTTTTTCTGGTGTGGATCCCGTAGTAATGTGGTACCACACTGAAACAGTCAACAAAAACTGGTTCCGATTAATGTTTTAGAGGATAACGCTGGTTATGTCTGGGTTAGTTCTGGTATTTGCAATCATCTTGCTCATACTTTCGCTTTTTTCGCATACTTGTTGGCCAGATGCTGGGTTTTTTCTGGTTTGGACCACGTAGTAATGAGGTACCTCACTCAAACGGTCAATAAAAGCTGGTTCCGATTAGTGTTTTAGAGGATAACGCCGGTTATATCTCGGCTAGGTCTCGGATTTGCCCTCATCTGGCTCGTACCATCGCATTTTTCCCATACTTGTTGGCCAGATCCTGGCCTTTTTCTGGCTTGGACCAAGTAGTAATGTGGGACCACACTGAAACAGTCAATTAAACCTGGTTTCGATTAATATTTTAGAGGATAACGCCGTTTATGTCTCGGTTAGGTCTGGGATTTGCCCTCATCTGGCTCGTACTTTCGCATTTTTCGCATACTTGTTGGCCAGATCCTGGCCTTTTTCTGGTTTGTCTCACGTAGTAATGAGGTACCTCACTGAAACAGTCAATAAAAGCTGGTTCCGAATAGTATTTTGGAGGATAACTCTGGTTATGTCTGGGTTCGTTCTGGTATTTGCAATCATCTTGCTCATACTTTGTTTTTTTCGCATACTTGTTGGCCAGATGCTGGGTTTTTTCTGGTTTGGACCACGTAGTAATGAGGTACCTCACTGAAACAGTCAATAAAAGCTGGTTCCGATTAGTGTTTTAGAGGATAACGCCGGTTATATCTCGGTTAGGTCTGGGATTTGCACTCATCTGGTTCGTACCTTCGCATTTTTCGCATACTTGTTGGCCAGATCCTGGCCTTTTCCTGGTTTGTATCAGGTAGTAATGTGGTACCACACTGAAACAGTCAATAGAAGCTGGTTCCGAATAGTATTTTAGAGGATAACGCTGGCTATGTCTGGGTTAGTTCTGGTATTTGCAATCATCTGGCTCATACTTTTGCCTTTTTTCGCATATTTGTTGGCCAGATCCTGGGTTTTTTCTGGTTTGGATCCCGTAGTAATGAGGTTCCACACCTGAAGAGTCAATTGAACCTGTTTGCGATTAATATTTTAGAGGATAACGCCGGTTATGTCTCGGTTAGGTCTGGGATTTGCCCTCATCTGGCTCGTACCATCGCATTTTTCCCATACTTGTTGGCCAGATCCTGGCCTTTTTCTGGCTTGGACCAAGTAGTAATGAGGTACCTCACTGAAACAGTCAATAAAAGCTGGTTCCGATTAGTGTTTTAGAGGATAACGCCGGTTATATCTCGGTTAGGTCTGGGATTTGCCCTCATCTGGCCCGTACTTTCGCATTTTTCGCATACTTGAATGGCCAGATCCTGTGTTCTTCTATTGTTAGGATCACGTAGTAATGTGGTACCACACTGAAACAGTCAAGTAAACCTTGGTTGCGATTAATATTTTAGAGGATAACGCAGGTTATGTCTCGGTTAGGTCTGGGTTTTGCCCTCATCTGGCTCGTACTTTCGCATTTTTCGCATACTTGTTGGCCAGATCCTGGCCTTTTTCTGGTTTGTATCACGTAGTAATGTGGTACCACACTGAAACAGTCAATAGAAGCTGGTTCCGAATAGTATTTTAGAGGATAACGCTGGCTATGTCTGGGTTAGTTCTGGTATTTGCAATCATCTGGCTCATACTTTCGCGTTTTTCGCATATTTGTTGGCCAGATCCTGGGTTTTTTCTGGTTTGGATCCCGTAGTAATGAGGTTCCACACCTGAACAGTCAATTAAACCTGGTTGCGATTAATATTTTAGAGGATAACGCAGGTTATGTCTCGGTTAGGTCTGGGTTTTGCCCTCATCTGGCTCGTACTTTCGCATTTTTCGCATACTTGTTGGCCAGATCCTGGCCTTTTTCTGGTTTGTATCACGTAGTAATGAGGTACCTCACTGAAACAGTCAATAAAAGCTGGTTCCGATTAGTGTTTTAGAGGATAACGCCGGTTATATCTCGGTTAGGTCTGGGATTTGCACTCATCTGGTTCGTACCTTCGCATTTTTCGCATACTTGTTGGCCAGATCCTGGCCTTTTTCTGGTTTGTATCACGTAGTAATGTGGTACCACACTGAAACAGTCAATAAAAGCTGGTTCCGAATAGTATTTCAGAGGATAACGCTGGCTATGTCTGGGTTAGTTCTGGTATTTGCAATCATCTGGCTCATACTTTCGCGATTTTCGCATATTTGTTGGCCAGATCCTGGGTTTTTTCTGGTTTGGATCCCGTAGTAATGAGGTTCCACACCTGAAGAGTCAATTGAACCTGTTTGCGATTAATATTTTAGAGGATAACGCCGGTTATGTCTCGGTTAGGTCTGGGATTTGCCCTCATCTGGCTCGTACATTCGCATTTTTCGCATACTTATTAGCAAGATCCTGGCCTTTTCCTGGTTTGTGCCACGTAGTAATGCGGTACTACACCGAAACAGTCAATTAAATCTGGTTGCGATTAATATTTTAGAGGATAACGCTGGTTATGTCTCGGTTAGGTCTGGGATTTGCCCTCATCTGGCTCGTACTTTCGCATTTCTCGCATACTTGTTGGCCAGATCCTGCCCTTTTTCTGGTTTGTATCACGTAGTAATGTGGTACCACACTGAAACAGTCAATAGAAGCTGGTTCCGAATAGTATTCTAGAGGATAACGCTGGCTATGTCTGGGTTAGTTCTGGTATTTGCAATCATCTTGCTCATACTTTCGCTTTTTTCGCATACTTGTTGGCCGGATGCTGGGTTTTTTCTGGTTTGGACAACGTAGTAATGAGGTACCTCACTGAAACAGTCAATAAAAGCTGGTTCCGATTAGAGTTTTAGAGGATAACGCTGGTTATGTCTGGGTTAGTTCTGGTATTTGCAATCATCTGGCTCATGCTTTGGCGTTTTTCTCATATTTGTTGGCCAGATCCTGGGTTTTTTCTGGTTTGGATTCCGTAGTAATGAGGTGCCACACCGAAACAGTCAATTAAACCTGGTTGCGAATAATATTTTAGAGGATAACGCAGGTTATGTCTCGGTTAGTTCTGGGATTTGCCGTCATCTGGCCCGTAATTTCGCGTTTCTCGCATACTTGTTCGCAAGATCCTGGGCTTTTTCTGGTTTGTGTCACGTAGTAATGCGGTACCACACCGAAACAGTCAATTAAACCTTGGTTGCGATTAATATTTTAGAGGATAACGCAGGTTATGTCTCGGTTAGGTCTGGGTTTTGCCCTCATCTGGCTCGTACTTTCGCATCTTTCGCATACTTGTTGGCCAGATCCTGGCCTTTTTCTGGTTTGTATCACGTAGTAATGTGGTACCACACTGAAACAGTCAATAGAAGCTGGTTCCGAATAGTATTTTAGAGGATAACGCTGGCTACGTCTGGGTTAGTTCTGGTATTTGCAATCATCTGGCTCATACTTTCGCGTTTTTCGCATATTTGTTGGCCAGATCCGGGGTTTTTCTGGTGTGGATCCCGTAGTAATGTGGTACCACACTGAAACAGTCAACAAAAACTGGTTCCGATTAATGTTTTAGAGGATAACGCTGGTTATGTCTGGGTTAGTTCTGGTATTTGCAATCATCTTGCTCATACTTTCGCTTTTTTCGCATACTTGTTGGCCAGATGCTGGGTTTTTTCTGGTTTGGACCACGTAGTAATGAGGTACCTCACTGAAACGGTCAATAAAAGCTGGTTCCGATTAGTGTTTTAGAGGATAACGCCGGTTATATCTCGGCTAGGTGTCGGATTTGCCCTCATCTGGCTCGTACCATCGCATTTTTCCCATACTTGTTGGCCAGATCCTGGCCTTTTTCTGGCTTGGACCAAGTAGTAATGTGGGACCACACTGAAACAGTCAATTAAACCTGGTTTCGATTAATATTTTAGAGGATAACGCCGTTTATGTCTCGGTTAGGTCTGGGATTTGCCCTCATCTGGCTCGTACTTTCGCATTTTTCGCATACTTGTTGGCCAGATCCTGGCCTTTTTCTGGTTTGTCTCACGTAGTAATGTGGTACCACACTGAAACAGTCAATAGAAGCTGGTTCCGAATAGTATATTAGAGGATAACGCTGGCTATGTCTGGGTTAGTTCTGGTATTTGCAATCATCTGGCTCATACTTTCGCGTTTTTCGCATATTTGTTGGCCAGATCCTGGGTTTTTTCTGGTTTGGATCCCGTAGTAATGAGGTTCCACACCTGAAGAGTCAATTGAACCTGTTTGCGATTAATATTTTAGAGGATAACGCCGGTTATGTCTCGGTTAGGTCTGGGATTTGCCGTCATCTGGCCCGTAATTTCGCGTTTCTCGCATACTTGTTCGCAAGATCCTGGGCTTTTTCTGGTTTGTGTCACGTAGTAATGCGGTACCACACCGAAACAGTCAATTAAACCTTGGTTGCGATTAATATTTTAGAGGATAACGCAGGTTATGTCTCGGTTAGGTCTGGCTTTTGCCCTCATCTGGCTCGTACTTTCGCATCTTTCGCATACTTGTTGGCCAGATCCTGGCCTTTTTCTGGTTTGTATCACGTAGTAATGTGGTACCACACTGAAACAGTCAATAGAAGCTGGTTCCGAATAGTATTTTAGAGGTTAACGCTGGCTACGTCTGGGTTAGTTCTGGTATTTGCAATCATCTGGCTCATACTTTCGCGATTTTCGCATATTTGTTGGCCAGATCCTGGGTTTTTTCTGGTGTGGATCCCGTAGTAATGTGGTACCACACTGAAACAGTCAACAAAAACTGGTTCCGATTAATGTTTTAGAGGATAACGCTGGTTATGTCTGGGTTAGTTCTGGTATTTGCAATCATCTTGCTCATACTTTCGCTTTTTTCGCATACTTGTTGGCCAGATGCTGGGTTTTTTCTGGTTTGGACCACGTAGTAATGAGGTACCTCACTCAAACGGTCAATAAAAGCTGGTTCCGATTAGTGTTTTAGAGGATAACGCCGGTTATATCTCGGCTAGGTCTCGGATTTGCCCTCATCTGGCTCGTACCATCGCATTTTTCCCATACTTGTTGGCCAGATCCTGGCCTTTTTCTGGCTTGGACCAAGTAGTAATGTGGGACCACACTGAAACAGTCAATTAAACCTGGTTTCGATTAATATTTTAGAGGATAACTCTGGTTATGTCTGGGTTCGTTCTGGTATTTGCAATCATCTTGCTCATACTTTGTTTTTTTCGCATACTTGTTGGCCAGATGCTGGGTTTTTTCTGGTTTGGACCACGTAGTAATGAGGTACCTCACTGAAACAGTCAATAAAAGCTGGTTCCGATTAGTGTTTTAGAGGATAACGCCGGTTATATCTCGGTTAGGTCTGGGATTTGCCCTCATCTGGCCCGTACTTTCGCATTTTTCGCATACTTGAATGGCCAGATCCTGTGTTCTTCTATTGTTAGGATCACGTAGTAATGTGGTACCACACTGAAACAGTCAATTAAACCTTGGTTGCGATTAATATTTTAGAGGATAACGCAGGTTATGTCTCGGTTAGGTCTGGGTTTTGCCCTCATCTGGCTCGTACTTTCGCATTTTTCGCATACTTGTTGGCCAGATCCTGGCCTTTTTCTGGTTTGTATCACGTAGTAATGTGGTACCACACTGAAACAGTCAATAGAAGCTGGTTCCGAATAGTATTTTAGAGGATAACGCTGGCTATGTCTGGGTTAGTTCTGGTATTTGCAATCATCTGGCTCATACTTTCGCGTTTTTCGCATATTTGTTGGCCAGATCCTGGGTTTTTTCTGGTTTGGATCCCGTAGTAATGAGGTTCCACACCTGAACAGTCAATTAAACCTGGTTGCGATTAATATTTTAGAGGATAACGCAGGTTATGTCTCGGTTAGGTCTGGGTTTTGCCCTCATCTGGCTCGTACTTTCGCATTTTTCGCATACTTGTTGGCCAGATCCTGGCCTTTTTCTGGTTTGTATCACGTAGTAATGAGGTACCTCACTGAAACAGTCAATAAAAGCTGGTTCCGATTAGTGTTTTAGAGGATAACGCCGGTTATATCTCGGTTAGGTCTGGGATTTGCACTCATCTGGTTCGTACCTTCGCATTTTTCGCATACTTGTTGGCCAGATCCTGGCCTTTTTCTGGTTTGTATCACGTAGTAATGTGGTACCACACTGAAACAGTCAATAAAAGCTGGTTCCGAATAGTATTTCAGAGGATAACGCTGGCTATGTCTGGGTTAGTTCTGGTATTTGCAATCATCTGGCTCATACTTTCGCGATTTTCGCATATTTGTTGGCCAGATCCTGGGTTTTTTCTGGTTTGGATCCCGTAGTAATGAGGTTCCACACCTGAAGAGTCAATTGAACCTGTTTGCGATTAATATTTTAGAGGATAACGCCGGTTATGTCTCGGTTAGGTCTGGGATTTGCCCTCATCTGGCTCGTACATTCGCATTTTTCGCATACTTATTAGCAAGATCCTGGCCTTTTCCTGGTTTGTGCCACGTAGTAATGCGGTACTACACCGAAACAGTCAATTAAATCTGGTTGCGATTAATATTTTAGAGGATAACGCTGGTTATGTCTCGGTTAGGTCTGGGATTTGCCCTCATCTGGCTCGTACTTTCGCATTTCTCGCATACTTGTTGGCCAGATCCTGCCCTTTTTCTGGTTTGTATCACGTAGTAATGTGGTACCACACTGAAACAGTCAATAGAAGCTGGTTCCGAATAGTATTCTAGAGGATAACGCTGGCTATGTCTGGGTTAGTTCTGGTATTTGCAATCATCTTGCTCATACTTTCGCTTTTTTCGCATACTTGTTGGCCGGATGCTGGGTTTTTTCTGGTTTGGACAACGTAGTAATGAGGTACCTCACTGAAACAGTCAATAAAAGCTGGTTCCGATTAGAGTTTTAGAGGATAACGCTGGTTATGTCTGGGTTAGTTCTGGTATTTGCAATCATCTGGCTCATGCTTTGGCGTTTTTCTCATATTTGTTGGCCAGATCCTGGGTTTTTTCTGGTTTGGATTCCGTAGTAATGAGGTGCCACACCGAAACAGTCAATTAAACCTGGTTGCGAATAATATTTTAGAGGATAACGCAGGTTATGTCTCGGTTAGTTCTGGGATTTGCCGTCATCTGGCCCGTAATTTCGCGTTTCTCGCATACTTGTTCGCAAGATCCTGGGCTTTTTCTGGTTTGTGTCACGTAGTAATGCGGTACCACACCGAAACAGTCAATTAAACCTTGGTTGCGATTAATATTTTAGAGGATAACGCAGGTTATGTCTCGGTTAGGTCTGGGTTTTGCCCTCATCTGGCTCGTACTTTCGCATCTTTCGCATACTTGTTGGCCAGATCCTGGCCTTTTTCTGGTTTGTATCACGTAGTAATGTGGTACCACACTGAAACAGTCAATAGAAGCTGGTTCCGAATAGTATTTTAGAGGATAACGCTGGCTACGTCTGGGTTAGTTCTGGTATTTGCAATCATCTGGCTCATACTTTCGCGTTTTTCGCATATTTGTTGGCCAGATCCTGGGTTTTTCTGGTGTGGATCCCGTAGTAATGTGGTACCACACTGAAACAGTCAACAAAAACTGGTTCCGATTAATGTTTTAGAGGATAACGCTGGTTATGTCTGGGTTAGTTCTGGTATTTGCAATCATCTTGCTCATACTTTCGCTTTTTTCGCATACTTGTTGGCCAGATGCTGGGTTTTTTCTGGTTTGGACCACGTAGTAATGAGGTACCTCACTGAAACGGTCAATAAAAGCTGGTTCCGATTAGTGTTTTAGAGGATAACGCCGGTTATATCTCGGCTAGGTGTCGGATTTGCCCTCATCTGGCTCGTACCATCGCATTTTTCCCATACTTGTTGGCCAGATCCTGGCCTTTTTCTGGCTTGGACCAAGTAGTAATGTGGGACCACACTGAAACAGTCAATTAAACCTGGTTTCGATTAATATTTTAGAGGATAACGCCGTTTATGTCTCGGTTAGGTCTGGGATTTGCCCTCATCTGGCTCGTACTTTCGCATTTTTCGCATACTTGTTGGCCAGATCCTGGCCTTTTTCTGGTTTGTCTCACGTAGTAATGAGGTACCTCACTGAAACAGTCAATAAAAGCTGGTTCCGGTTAGTATTTTGGAGGATAACTCTGGTTATGTCTGGGTTCGTTCTGGTATTTGCAATCATCTTGCTCATACTTTGTTTTTTTCGCATACTTGTTGGCCAGATGCTGGGTTTTTTCTGGTTTGGACCACGTAGTAATGAGGTACCTCACTGAAACAGTCAATAGAAGCTGGTTCCGATTAGTGTTTTAGAGGATAACGCCGGTTATATCTCGGTTAGGTCTGGGATTTGCACTCATCTGGTTCGTACCTTCGCATTTTTCGCATACTTGTTGGCCAGATCCTGGCCTTTTTCTGGTTTGTATCAGGTAGTAATGTGGTACCACACTGAAACAGTCAATAGAAGCTGGTTCCGAATAGTATTTTAGAGGATAACGCTGGCTATGTCTGGGTTAGTTCTGGTATTTGCAATCATCTGGCTCATACTTTCGCCTTTTTTCGCATATTTGTTGGCCAGATCCTGGGTTTTTTCTGGTTTGGATCCCGTAGTAATGAGGTTCCACACCTGAAGAGTCAATTGAACCTGTTTGCGATTAATATTTTAGAGGATAACGCCGGTTATGTCTCGGTTAGGTCTGGGATTTGCCCTCATCTGGCTCGTACCATCGCATTTTTCCCATACTTGTTGGCCAGATCCTGGCCTTTTTCTGGCTTGGACCAAGTAGTAATGAGGTACCTCACTGAAACAGTCAATAAAAGCTGGTTCCGATTAGTGTTTTAGAGGATAACGCCGGTTATATCTCGGTTAGGTCTGGGATTTGCACTCATCTGGTTCGTACCTTCGCATTTTTCGCATACTTGTTGGCCAGATCCTGGCCTTTTTCTGGTTTGTATCACGTAGTAATGTGGTACCACACTGAAACAGTCAATAGAAGCTGGTTCCGAATAGTATTTTAGAGGATAACGCTGGCTATGTCTGGGTTAGTTCTGGTATTTGCAATCGTCTGGCGCATACTTTCGCGTTTTTCGCATATTTGTTGGCCAGATCCTGGTTTTTTTCTGGTTCGGATCCCGTAGTAATGAGGTACCTCACTGAGACGGTCAATAAAAGCTGGTTCCGATTAGTGTTTTAGAGGATAACGCCGGTTATATCTCGGTTAGGTCTCGGATTTGCCCTCATCTGGCTCGTACCTTCGCATTTTTCCCATACTTGTTGGCCAGATCCGGGCCTTTTTCTGGCTTGGACCAAGTAGTAATGTGGGACCACACTGAAACAGTCAATTAAACCTGGTTGCGATTAATATTTTAGAGGATAACGCCGTTTATGTCTCGGTTAGGTCTGGGATTTGCCCTCATCTGGCTCGTACTTTCGCATTTTTCGCATACTTGTTGGCCAGATCCTGGCCTTTTTCTGGTTTGTATCACGTAGTAATGAGGTACCTTACTGAAACAGTCAATAAAAGCTGGTTGCGAATAGTATTTTAGAGCATAACTCTGGTTATGTCTGGGTTCGTTCTGGTATTTGCAATCATCTTGCTCATACTTTCGCTTTTTTCGCATACTTGTTAGCCAGATGCTGGATTTTTTCTGGTTTGGATCCCGTAATAATGACGTTCCACACCGAAGCAGTCAATTAAACCTGGTTTCGATTAATACTTTAGAGGATATTGCCGGTTATATCTCGGTTAGGTCTCGGATTTGCCCTCATCTGGCTCGTACCTTCGCATTTTTCCCATACTTGTTGGCCAGATCCTGGCCTTTTTCTGGCTTGGACCAAGTATTAATGTGGGACCACACTGAAACAGTCAATTAAACCTGGTTGCGATTAATATTTTAGAGGATAACGCCGTTTATGTCTCGGTTAGGTCTGGGATTTGCCCTCATCTGGCTCGTACTTTCGCATTTTTCGCATACTTGTTGGCCAGATCCTGGGTTTTTCCTGGTTTGTATCCCGTAATAATGACATTCCACACCGAAACAGTCAATTAAACCCGGTTTCGATTAATATTTTAGAGGATATTGCCGGTTATATCTCGGTTAGGTCTGGGATTTGCCCTCATCTGGCCCGTACTTTCGCATTTTTCGCATACTTGAATGGCCAGATCCTGTGTTCTTCTATTGTTAGGATCACGTAGTAATGTGGTACCACACTGAAACAGTCAATTAAACCTGGTAGCGACTAAAATTTTACAGGATAACGCAGGTTATGTCTCGGTTAGTTCTGGGATTTGCCCTCATCTGGCCCGTACTTTCGCGTTTCTCGCATACTTGTTCGCAAGATCCTGGGCTTTTTCTGGTTTGTGTCACGTAGTAATGCGGTACCACACCGAAACAGTCAATTAAACCTTGGTTGCGATTAATATTTTAGAGGATAATGCAGGTTATGTCTCGGTTAGGTCTGGTATTTGCAATCATCTTGCTTATACTTTCGCTTTCTTCGCATACTTGTTGGCCAGATGCTGGGTTTTTTCTGGTTTGGACCACGTAGTAATGAAGTAGCTCACTGAAACGGTCAATAAAAGCTGGTTCCAATTAGTGTTTTAGAGGATAACGCCGGTTATATCTCGGTTATGTCTCGGATTTGCCCTCATCTGGCTCGTACCTTCGCATTTTTCCCATACTTGTTGGCCAGATCCTGGCCTTTTTCTGGCTTGGACCAAGTAGTAATGTGGGACCACACTGAAACAGTTAATTAAACCTGGTTGCGATTAATATTTTTGAGGATAACGCCGTTTATGTCTCGGTTAGGTCTGGGATTTGCCCTCATCTGGCTCGTACTTTCGCATTTTTCGCATACTTGTTGGCCAGATCCTGGCCTTTTTCTGGTTTGTATCACGTAGTAATGAGGTACCTCACTGAAACAGTCAATAAAAGCTGGTTCCGATTAGTGTTTTAGAGGATAACGCCGGTTATATCTCGGTTAGGTCTGGGATTTGCACTCATCTGGTTCGTACCTTCGCATTTTTCGCATACTTGTTGGCCAGTTCCTGGCCTTTTTCTGGTTTGTATCACGTAGTAATGTGGTACCACACCTGAAGAGTCAATTGAACCTGTTTGCGATTAATATTTTAGAGGATAACGCCGGTTTTGTCTCGGTTAGGTCAGGGATTTGCCCTCATCTGGCTCGTACTTTCGCATTTCTCGCATACTTGTTGGCCAGATCCTGGCCTCTTTCTGGTTTGTATCACGTAGTAATGTGGTACCACACTGAAACAGTCAATAGAAGCTGGTTCCGAATAATATTCTAGAGGATAACGCTGGCTATGTCTGGGTTAGTTCTGGTATTTGCAATCATCATGCTCATACTTTCGCTTTTTTCGCATACTTGTTGGCCGGATGCTGGGTTTTTTCTGGTTTGGACAACGTAGTAATGAGGTACCTCACTGAAACAGTCAATAAAAGCTGGTTCCGATTAGAGTTTTAGAGGATAACGCTGGTTATGTCTGGGTTAGTTCTGGTATTTGCAATCATCTGGCTCATGCTTTGGCGTTTTTCTCATATTTGTTGGCCAGATCCTGGGTTTTTTCTGGTTTGGATTCCGTAGTAATGAGGTGCCACACCGAAACAGTCAATTAAACCTGGTTGCGAATAATAGTTTAGAGGATAACGCAGGTTATGTCTCGGTTAGTTCTGGGATTTGCCGTCATCTGGCTCATACTTTCGCGTTTTTCGCATATTTGTTGGCCAGATCCTGGGTTTTTTCTGGTGTGGATCCCGTAGTAATGTGGTACCACTCTGAAACAGTCAACAAAAACTGGTTCCGATTAGTGTTTTCGAGGATAACGCTGGTTATGTCTGGGTTAGTTCTGGTATTTGCAATCATCTTGCTCATACTTTCGCTTTTTTCGCATACTTGTTGGCCAGATGCTGGGTTTTTTCTGGTTTGGACCACGTAGTAATGAGGTACCTCACTGAAACGGTCAATAAAAGCTGGTTCCGATTAGTGTTTTAGAGGATAACGCCGGTTATATCTCGGCTAGGTCTCGGATTTGCCCTCATCTGGCTCGTACCATCGCATTTTTCCCATACTTGTTGGCCAGATCCTGGCCTTTTTCTGGCTTGGACCAAGTAGTAACGTGGGACCACACTGAAACAGTCAATTAAACCTGGTTGCGATTAATATTTTAGGGGATAACGCCGTTTATGTCTCGGTTAGGTCTGGGATTTGCCCTCATCTGGCTCGTACTTTCGCATTTTTCGCATACTTGTTGGCCAGATCCTGGCCTTTTTCTGGTTTGTATCACGTAGTAATGAGGTACCTCACCGAAACAGTCAATAAAAGCTGGTTCCGAATAGTATTTTGGAGGATAACTCTGGTTATGTCTGGGTTCGTTCTGGTATTTGCAATCATCTTGCTCATACTTTCGCTTTTTTCGCATACTTGTTGGCCAGATGCTGGGTTTTTTCTGGTTTGGACCACGTACTAATGAGGTACCTCACTGAAACAGTCAATAAAAGCTGGTTCCGATTAGTGTTTTAGAGGATGACGCCGGTTATATCTCGGTTAGGTCTGGGATTTGCACTCATCTGGTTCGTACCTCCGCATTTTTCGCATACTTGTTGGCCAGATCCTGGCCTTTTTCTGGTTTGTATCACATAGTAATGTGGTACCACACTGAAACAGTCAATAGAAGCTGGTTCCGAATAGTATTTTAGAGGATAACGCTGGCTATGTCTGGGTTAGTTCTGGTATTTGCAATCATCTGGCTCATACTTTCGCGTTTTTCGCATATTTGTTGGACAGATCCTGGGTTTTTTCTGGTTTGGATCCCGTAGTAATGAGGTTACACACCTGAAGAGTCAATTGAACCTGTTTGCGATTAATATTTTAGAGGATAACGCCGGTTATGTCTCGGTTAGGTCTGGGATTTGCCTTCATCTGGCTCGTACTTTCGCATTTTTCGCATACTTGTTGGCCAGATCCTGGCCTTTTTCTGGTTTGTATCACGTAGTAATGAGGTACCTCACTGAAACAGTCAATAAAAGCTGGTTCCGAATAGTATTTTACAGGATAACTCTGGTTATGTCTGGGTTCGTTCTGGTATTTGCAATCATGTGGCTCATACTTTCGCGTTTTTCGCATATTTGTTGGCCAGATCCTGGGTTTTTTCTGGTTTGGATTCCGTTTTAATGAGGTGCCACACCGAAACAGTCAATTAAACCTGGTTGCGATTAATATTTTAGAGGATAACGCCGGTTATGTCTCGGTTAGGGCTGAGATTTGCCCTCATCTGGCTCGTACTTTCGCATTTCTCGCATACTTGTTGGCCAGATGCTGGGTTTTTTCTGGTTTGGATCACGTAATAATGACGTTCCACACCGAAACAGTCAATTAAGCCTGGTTTCTATTAATATTTTAGAGGATAACGCCGGTTTTGTCTCGGTTAGGTCTGGGATTTGCCCTCATCTGGCTCGTACTTTCGCATTTCTCGCATACTTGTTGGCCAGATCCTGGGCTTTTTCTGGTTCGGATCACGTAGTAATGTGGTACCACACTGAGACAGTCAATAAAAGCTGGTTCCGATTAGAGTTTTAGAGGATAACGCTGGTTATGTCTGGGTTAGTTCTGGTATTTGCAATCATCTGGCTCATGCTTTCGCGTTTTTCTCATATTTGTTGGCCAGATCCTGGGTTTTTTCTGGTTTGGATTCCGTAGTAATGAGGTGCCACACCGAAACAGTCAATTAAACCTGGTCGCGAATAATATTTTAGAGGATAACGCCGGTTATGTCTCGGTTATGGCTGGGATTTGCCCTCATCTGGCTCGTACCAATCGCATTTCTCGCATACTTGTTGGCCAGATCCTGGGCTTTTTCTGGTTCGGATCACGTAGTAATGTGGTACCACACTGAGACAGTCAATAAAAGTTGGTCCCGATTAGTATTTTAGGGGATAACGCTGGTTATGTTTCGGTTAGGTCTGGGATTTGCCCTCATCTGGCTCGTACTTTCGCATTTTTCGCATACTTGTCGGCCAGCTCCTGGGTTTTTCCTGGTTTGGATCCCGTAATAATGACATTCCACACCGAAACAGTCAATTAAACCTGGTTTCGATTAATATTTTAGAGGATATTGCCGGTTATATCTCGGTTAGGTCTGGGATTTGCCCTCATCTGGCCCGTACTTTCGCATTTTTCGCATACTTGAATGGCCAGATCCTGTGTCCTTCTATTGTTAGGATCACGTAGTAATGTGGTACCACACTGAAACAGTCAATAAAAGCTGGTTCCGAATAGTATTTTAGAGGATAACGCTGGCTATGTCTGGGTTACTAATGGTATTTGCAATCATCTGGCTCATACTTTCGCGTTTTTCGCATACTTATTGGCAAAATCCTGGCCTTTTTCAGGTTTGTATCACGTAGTAATGCGGTACTACACCGAAACTGTCAATTAAATCTGGTTGCGATTAATATTCTAGAGGATAACGCTGGTAATGTCTCGGTTAGGACTGGGATTTGCCCTCATCTGATCCGTACTTTCGCATTTTTCGCATACTTGTTGGCCAGAACCTGGCCTTTTTCTGGCTTGGACAAAGTAGTAATGTGGGACCACACTGAAACAGTCAATTAAACCTGGTTGCGATTAATATTTTAGAGGATAACGCCGGTTATGTCTCGGTTAGGTCTGGGATTTGCCCTCATCTGGCCCGTACTTTCGCATTTTTCGCATACTTGAATGGCCAGATCCTGTGTTCTTCTATTGTTAGGATCACGTAGTAATGTGGTACCACACTGAAACAGTCAATAGTAGCTGGTTTCGATTAATATTTTAGAGGATAACTCCGGTTATTTCTCGGTTAGGTCTGGGATTTGCCCTCATCTGTCTCGTACTTCCGCAATTTTCGCATACTTATTGGCAAAATCCTGGCCTTTTTCAGGTTTGTATCACGTAGTAATGCGGTACTACACCGAAACTGTCAATTAAATCTGGTTGCGATTAATATTCTAGAGGATAACGCTGGTAATGTCTCGGTTAGGACAGGGATTTGCCCTCATCTGATCCGTACCTTCGCATTTTTCGCATACTTGTTGGCCAGATCCTGGCCTTTTTCTGGCTTGGACAAAGTAGTAATGTGGGACCACACTGAAACAGTCAATTAAACCTGGTTGCGATTAATATTTTAGAGGATAACGCCGGTTATGTCTCGGTTAGGTCTGGGATTTGCCCTCATCTGGCTCGTACTTTCGCATTTTTCGCATACTTGTTGGCCAGATCCTGGGCTTTTTCTGGTTTGTATCACGTAGTAATGTGGTACCACACTGAAACAGTCAATAGAAGCTAGTTCCGAATAGTATTTTAGAGGATAACGCTGGTTATGTCTCGGTTAGGTCTGGGATTTGCCCTCATCTGGCCCGTACTTTCGCATTTTTCGCATACTTGTTGGCCAGATCCTGGGTTTTTCCTGGTTTGGATCCCGTAATAATGACATTCCGCACCGAAACAGTCAATTAAACCTGGTTTCTATTAATATTTTAGAGGATATTGCCGGTTATATCTCGGTTAGGTCTGGGATTTGCCCTCATCTGGCCCGTACTTTCGCATTTTTCGCATACTTGAATGGCCAGATCCTGTGTTCTTCTATTGTTAGGATCACGTAGTAATGTGGTACCACACTGAAACAGTCAATAGAAGCTGGTTCCGAATAGTATTTTAGAGGATAACGCTGGCTATGTCTGGGTTAGTAATGGTATTTGCAATCATCTGGCTCATACTTTCGCGTTTTTCGCATATATGTTGGCCAGATCCTGGGTTTTTTCTGGTTAGGATCCCGTAGTAATGAGGTTCCACACCGAAAGAGTCAATTAAACCTGGTTGCGATTAATATTTTAGAGGATAACGCCGGTTATGTCTCGGTTAGATCTGGGATTTGCCCTCATCTGGCTCGTACTTTCCTTTTTTCGCATACTTGTTGGCCAGATGCTGGGTTTCTTCTAGTTTGGACCACGTAGTAATGAGGTACCTCACTGAAACAGTCAATAAAAGCTGGTTCCGATTAGTGTTTTAGAGGATAACGCCGGTTATATCTCGCTTAGGTCTGGGATTTGCACTCATCTGGTTCGTACCTTCGCATTTTTCGCATACTTGTTGGCCAGATCCTGGGCTTTTTCTGGTTTGGATCACGCAGTAATGTGGTACCACACTGAAACAGTCAATAAAAGCTGGTTCCGATTAGTGTTTTAGAGGATAACGCTGGTTATGTCTGGGTTAGTTCTGGTATTTGCAATCATCTTGCTCATACTTTCGCTTTTTTCGCATACTTGTTGGCCAGATGCTGGGTTTCTTCTAGTTTGGACCACGTAGTAATGAGGTACCTCACTGAAACAGTCAATAAAAGCTGGTTCCGATTAGTGTTTTAGAGGATAACGCTGGTTATGTCTGGGTTAGTTCTGGTATTTGCAATCGTCTTGCTCATACTTTCGCATTTCTCGCATACTTGTTGGCGAGATCCTGGCCTTTTCCTGGTTTGTATCACGTAGTAATGTGGTACCACACTGGAACAGTCAATAGAAGCTGGTTCCGAATAGTATTCTAGAGGATAACGCTGGCTATGTCTGGGTTAGTTCTGGTATTTGCAATCATCTTGCTCATACTTTCGCTTTTTTCGCATACTTGTTGGCCAGATGCTGGGTTTTTTCTGGTTTGGACAACGTAGTAATGAGGTACCTCACTGAAACAGTCAATAAAAGCTGGTTCCGATTAGAGTTTAGAGGATAACGCCGGTTATGTCTCGCTTAGGTCTGGGATTTGCCGTCATCTGGCTCGTACCAATCGCATTTCTCGCATACTCGTTGGCCAGATCCTGGGCTTTTTCTGGTTCGGATCACGTAGTAATGTGGTACCACACTGAGACAGTCAATAAAAGTTGGTCCCGATTAGTATTTTAGAGCTGGTTATGTTTCGGTTAGGTCTGGGATTTGCCCTCATCTGGCTCGTATTTTCGCATTTTTCGCATACTTGTTGGCCAGATCCTGGGTTTTTCCTGGTTTGGATCGCGTAATAATGACATTCCACACCGAAACAGTCAATTAAACCTGGTTTCTATTAATACTTTAGATTATATTGCCGGTTATATCTCGGTTAGGTCTGGGATTTGCCCTCATCTGGCCCGTACTTCCGCATTTTTCGCATACTTGAATGGCAAGATCCTGGCCTTTTTCAGGTTTGTATCACGTAGTAATGCGGTACTACACCGAAACTGTCAATTAAATCTGGTTGCGATTAATATTCTAGTGGATAACGCTGGTTATGTCTGTGTTAGTAATGGTATTTGCAATCATCTGGCTCATACTTTCGCGTTTTTCGCATATATGTTGGCCAGATCCTGGGTTTTTTCTGGTTAGGATCCCGTAGTAATGAGGTTCCACACCGAAACAGTCAATTAAACCTGGTTGCGATTAATATTTTAGAGGATAACGCCGGTTATGTCTCGGTTAGGTCTGGGATTTGCCCTCATCTGGCTCGTACATTCGCATTTTTCGCATACTTGTTGGCCAGATCCTGGGTTTCTTCTGGTTTGGATAACGTAGTAATGTGGGACCATACTGAAACAGTCAATTAAACCTGGTTTCGATTAATATTTTAGAGGATAACTCCGGTTATTTCTCGGTTACGTCTGGGATTTGCCCTCATCTGTCTCGTACTTTCGCAATTTTCGCATACTTATTGGCAAGATCCTGGCCTTTTTCAGGTTTGTATCACGTAGTAATGCGGTACTACACCGAAACTGTCAATTAAATCTGGTTGCGATTAATATTCTAGAGGATAACGCTGGTTATGTCTCGGTTAGGTCTGGGATTTGCCCTCATCTGATCCGTACTTTCGCATTTTTCGCATACTTGTTGGCCAGATCCTGGGATTCTTCTGGTTTGGATAACGTAGTAATGTGGGACCACACTGAAACAGTCAATTAAACCTGGTTTCGATTAATATTTTAGAGGATAACTCCGGTTATTTCTCGGTTAGGTCTGGGATTTGCCCTCATCTGTCTCGTACTTTCGCATTTTTCGCATACTTGAATGGCCAGATCCTGTGTTTTTCTATTGTTAGGATCACGTAGTAATGTGGTACCACACTGAAACAGTCAATTAAACCTGGTTGCGACTAAAATTTTAGAGGATAACGCAGGATATGTCTCGGTTAGTTATGGTATTTGCAATCATCTCGCTCATACTTATTCGCAAGATCCTGGGCTTTTTCTGGTTTGTGTCACGTAGTAATGCGGTACCACACCGAAACAGTCAATTAAACCTGGTTGCGATTAATATTTTAGAGGATAACGCGGGTTATGTCTCAGTTAGGTCTGGGTTTTGCCCTCATCTGGCTCGTACTTTCGCATTTTTCGCATACTTGTTGGCCAGATCCTGGGCTTTTTCTGGTTTGTATCACGTTGTAATGTGGTACCACACTGAAACAGTCAATAGAAGCTGGTTCCGAATAGTATTTTAGAGGATAACGCCGGTTATATCTGGGTTAGGTCTGGGATTTGCCCTCATCTGGCTCGTACCTTCGCATTTTTGGCGTACTTGTTGGCCAGATCCTGGCCTTTTTCTGGCTCGGACCACGTAGTAATGTGGTACCACACCGAAGCAGGGTATTAATCCCGGTTGCAATTAATATTTTAGAGGATAACGCCGGTTATGTCTCGGTTAGGGCTGGGATTTGCCCTCATCTGGCTCGTACTTTCGCATTTCTCGCATACTTGTTGGCCAGATCCTGGGCTTTTTCTGGTTTGGGTCACGTAGTAATGTGGTACCACACTGAAACAGTCAATAAAAGCTGGACCCGAATAGTATTTTAGAGGATAACGCTGGCTATGTCTGGGTTAGTTCTGGTATTTGCAATCATCTGGCTCATACTTTCGCGTTTTTCGCATATTTGTTGGCCAGATCCTGGGTTTTTTCTGGTTAGGATCCCGTAGTAACGAGGTTCCACACCGAGACAGTCAATTAAACCTGATTGCGATTAATATTTTAGAGGATAACGCCGGTTATGTCTCGGTTAGGGCTGGGATTTGCCCTCATCTGGCTCGTACTTTCGCATTTCTCGCATACTTGTTGGCCAGATCCTGGGCTTTTTCTGGTTTGGGTCACGTAGTAATGTGGTACCACACTGAAACAGTCAATAAAAGCTGGACCCGAATAGTATTTTAGAGGATAACGCTGGCTATGTCTGGGTTAGTTCTGGTATTTGCAATCATCTGGCTCATACTTTCGCGTTTTTCGCATATTTGTTGGCCAGATCCTGGGTTTTTTCTGGTTAGGATCCCGTAGTAACGAGGTTCCACACCGAAACAGTCAATTAAACCTGATTGCGATTAATATTTTAGAGGATAACGCCGGTTATGTCTCGGTTAGGTCTGGGATTTGCCCTCATCTGGCTCGTACCTGCGCATTTTTCGCATACTTGTTGGCCATATCCTGGCCTTATTCTGGTTTGTATCACGTAGTAATGCGGTACCACACTGAAACAATCAATAGAAGCTGGTTCCGAATAGTATTTTAGAGGATAACGCTGGCTATGTCTGGGTTAGTTCTGGTATTTGCAATCATCTTGCTGATACTTTCGCATTTCTCGCATACTTGTTGGCGAGATCCTGGCCTTTTCCTGGTTTGTATCACGTAGTAATGTGGTACCACACTGAAACAGTCAATAGAAGCTGGTTCCGAATAGTATTCTAGAGGATAACGCTGGCTATGTCTGGGTTAGTTCTGGTATTTGCAATCATCTTGCTCATACTTTCGCTTTTTTCGCATACTTGTTGGCCAGATGCTGGGTTTTTTCTGGTTTGGACAACGTAGTAATGAGGTACCTCACTGAAACAGTCAATAAAAGCTGGTTCCGATTAGAGTTTAGAGGATAACGCTGGTTATGTCTGGGTTAGTTCTGGTATTTGCAATCATCTGGCTCATGCTTTCGCGTTTTTCTCATATTTGTTGGCCAGACCCTGGGTTTTTTCTGGTTTGGATTCCGTAGTAATGAGGTGCCACATCGAAACAGTCAATTAAACCTGGTTGCGAATAA
Organism: Colletes latitarsis; assembly: GCF_051014445.1. Classification (NCBI taxonomy): domain Eukaryota; kingdom Metazoa; phylum Arthropoda; class Insecta; order Hymenoptera; family Colletidae; genus Colletes; species Colletes latitarsis. The sequence goes on from NW_027488366.1 coordinate 12,268,940, forward strand.
TATTTTAGAGGATAACGCCGGTTATGTCTCGGTTAGGGCTGGGATTTGCCGTCATCTGGCTCGTACCAATCGCATTTCTCGCATACTCGTTGGCCAGATCCTGGGCTTTTTCTGGTTCGGATCACGTAGTAATGTGGTACCACACTGAGACAGTCAATAAAAGTTGGTCCCGATTAGTATTTTAGAGCTGGTTATGTTTCGGTTAGGTCTGGGATTTGCCCTCATCTGGCTCGTACTTTCGCATTTTTCGCATACTTGTTGGCCAGATCCTGGGTTTTTCCTGGTTTGGATCCCGTAATAATGACATTCCACACCGAAACAGTCAATTAAACCTGGTTTCTATTAATACTTTAGAGGATATTGCCGGTTATATCTCGGTTAGGTCTGGGATTTGCCCTCATCTGGCCCGTACTTTCGCATTTTTCGCATACTTGAATGGCCAGATCCTGTGTTCTTCTATTGTTAGGATCACGTAGTAATGTGGTACCACACTGAAACAGTCAATAGGAGCTGGTTCCGAATAGTATTTTAGAGGATAACGCTGGCTATGTCTGGGTTAGTTCTGGTATTTGCAATCATCTGGCTCATACTTTCGCGTTTTTCGCATATTTGTTGGCAAGATCCTGGGTTTTTTCTGGTTTGGATCCCGTAGTAATGAGGTTCCACACCGAAACAGTCAATTAAACCTGGTTGCGATTAATATTTTAGAGGATAACGCCGGTTATGTCTCGGTTAGGTCTGGGATTTGCCCTCATCTGGCTCGTACTTTCGCATTTTTCGCATACTTGTTGGCCAGATCCTGGGCTTTTTCTGGTTTGTATCACGTAGTAATGTGGTACCACACTGAAACAGTCAATGGAAGCTGGTTCCGAATAGTATTCTAGACGATAACGCTGGCTATGTCTGGGTTAGTTCTGGTATTTGCAATCATCTTGCTCATACTTTCGCTTTTTTCGCATACTTGTTGGCCAGATGCTGGGTTTATCTGGTTTGGACAACGTAGTAATGAGGTACCTCACTGAAACAGTCAATAAAAGCTGGTTCCGATTAGAGTTTTAGAGGACAACGCTGGTTATGTCTGGGTTAGTTCTGGTATTTGCAATCATCTGGCTCATGCTTTCGCGTTTTTCTCATATTTGTTGGCCAGATCCTGGGTTTTTTCTGGTTTGGATTCCGTAGTAATGAGGTGCCACACCGAAACAGTCAATTAAACCTGGTTGCGAATAATATTTTACTGGATAACGCCGGTTATGTCTCGGTTAGGGCTGGGATTTGCCCTCATCTGGCTCGTACCAATCGCATTTCTCGCATACTTGTTGGCCAGATCCTGGGCTTTTTCTGGTTCGGATCACGTAGTAATGTGGTACCACACTGAGACAGTCAATAAAAGTTGGTCCCGATTAGTATTTTAGAGGATAACGCTGGTTATGTTTCGGTTAGGTCTGGGATTTGCCCTCATCTGGCTCGTACTCTCGCATTTTTCGCATACTTGTTGGCCAGATCCTGGGTTTTTCCTGGTTTCGATCCCGTAATAATGACATTCCACACCGAAACAGTCAATTAAACCTGGTTTCTATTAATATTTTAGAGGATATTGCCGGTTATATCTCGGTTAGGTCTGGGATTTGCCCTCATCTGGCCCGTACTTTCGCATTTTTCGCATACTTGAATGGCCAGATCCTGTGTTCTTCTATTGTTAGGATCACGTAGTAATGTGGTACCACACTGAAACAGTCAATAAATGCTGGTTCCGAATAGTATTTTAGAGGATAACGCTAGCTATGTCTGGGTTAGTAATGGTATTTGCAATCATCTGGCTCATACTTTCGCGTTTTTCGCATATATGTTGGCCAGATCCTGGGTTTTTTCTGGTTAGGATCCCGTAGTAATGAGGTTCCACACCGAAACAGTCAATTAAACCTGGTTGCGATTAATATTTTAGAGGATATCGCCGGTTATGTCTCGGTTAGGTCTGGGATTTGCCCTCATCTGGCTCGTACATTCGCATTTTTCGCATACTTGAATGGCCAGATCCTGTGTTCTTCTATTGTTAGGATCACGTAGTAATGTGGTACCACACTGAAACAGTCAATAAAAGCTGGTTCCGAATAGTATTTTAGAGGATAACGCTAGCTATGGCTGGGTAAGTAATGGTATTTGCAATCATCTGCCTCATACTTTCGCGTTTTTCGCATATATGTTGGCCAGATCCTGGGTTTTTTCTGGTTAGGATCCCGTAGTAATGAGGTTCCACACCGAAACAGTCAATTAAACCTGGTTGCGATTAATATTTTAGAGGATAACGCCGGTTATGTCTCGGTTAGGTCTGGGATTTGCCCTCATCTGGCTCGTACATTCGCATTTTTCGCATACTTGTTGGCCAGATCCTGAGTTTCTTCTGGTTTGGATAACGTAGTAATGTGGGACCACGCTGAAACAGTCAATTAAACCTGGTTTCGATTAATATTTTAGAGGATAACTCCGGTTATTTCTCGGTTACGTCTGGGATTTGCCCTCATCTGTCTCGTACTTCCGCAATTTTCGCATACTTATTGGCAAGATCCTGGCCTTTTTCAGGTTTGTATCACGTAGTAATGCGGTACTACACCGAAACTGTCAATTAAATCTGGTTGCGATTAATATTCTAGAGGATAACGCTGGTTATGTCTCGGTTAGGTCTGGGATTTGCCCTCATCTGATCCGTACTTTCGCATTTTTCGCATACTTGTTGGCCAGATCCTGGCCTTTTTCTGGCTTGGACCAAGTAGTAATGTGGGACCACACTGAAACAGTCAATTAAACCTGGTTGCGATTAATATTTTAGAGGATAACGCCGGTTATGTCTCGGTTAGGTCTGGGATTTGTCCTCATCTGGCTCGTACATTCGCATTTTTCGCATACTTGTTGGCCAGATCCTGGGTTTCTTCTGGTTTGGATAACGTAGTAATGTGGGACCACGCTGAAACAGTCAATTAAACCTGGTTTCGATTAATATTTTAGAGGATAACTCCGGTTATTTCCCGGTTAGGTCTGGCATTTGCCCTCATCTGTCTCGTACTTTCGCATTTTTCGCATACTTGAATGGCCAGATCCTGTGTTTTTCTATTGTTAGGATCACGTAGTAATGTGGTACCACACTGAAACAGTCAATTAAACCTGGTTGCGACTAAAATTTTAGAGGATAACGCAGGTTATGTCTCGGTTAGTTCTGGTATTTGCAATCATCTGGCTCATACTTGTTCGCAAGATCCTGGGCTTTTTCTGGTTTGTGTCACGTAGTAATGCGGTACCACACCGAAACAGTCAATTAAACCTGGTTGCGATTAATATTTTAGAGGATAACGCGGGTTATGTCTCGGTTAGTTCTGGGTTTTGCCCTCATCTGGCTCGTACTTACGCATTTTTCGCATACTTGTTGGCCAGATCCTGGGCTTTTTCTGGTTTGTATCACGTAGTAATGTGGTACCACACTGAAACAGTCAATAGAAGCTGGTTCCGAATAGTATTTTAGAGGATAACGCCGGTTATATCTCGGTTAGTTCTGGTATTTGCAATCATCTGGCTCATACTTGTTCGCATTTTTCGCGTACTTGTTGGCCAGATCCTGGCCTTTTTCTGGCTCGGACCACGTAGTAATGTGGTACCACACCGAAACAGGGTATTAATCCCGGTTGCAATTAATATTTTAGAGGATAACGCCGGTTATGTCTCGGTTAGGGCTGGGATTTGCCCTCATCTGGCTCGTACTTTCGCATTTCTCGCATACTTGTTGGCCAGATCCTGGGCTTTTTCTGGTTTGGGTCACGTAGTAATGTGGTACCACACTGAAACAGTCAATAAAAGCTGGACCCGAATAGTATTTTAGAGGATAACGCTGGGCATGTCTGGGTTAGTTCTGGTATTTGCAATCATCTGGCTCATACTTTCGCGTTTTTCGCATATTTGTTGGCCAGATCCTGGGTTTTTTCTGGTTAGGATCCCGTAGTAACGAGGTTCCACACCGAAACAGTCAATTAAACCTGGTTGCGATTAATATTTTAGAGGATAACGCCGGTTATGTCTCGGTTAGGTCTGGGATTTGCCCTCATCTGGCTCGTACCTGCGCATTTTTCGCATACTTGTTGTCCATATCCTGGCCTTATTCTGGTTTGTATCACGTAGTAATGTGGTACCACACTGAAACAGTCAATAGAAGCTGGTTCCGAATAGCATTTTAGAGGATAACGCCGGTTATGTCTCGGTTAGGTCTGGGATTTGTCCTCATCTGGCTCGTACATTCGCAGTTTTCGCATACTTGTTGGCCAGATCCTGGGTTTCTTCTGGTTTGGATAACGTAGCAATGTGGGACCACGCTGAAACAGTCAATTAAACCTGGTTTCGATTAATATTTTAGAGGATAACTCCGGTTATTTCCCGGTTAGGTCTGGGATTTGCCCTCATCTGTCTCGTACTTTCGCATTTTTCGCATACTTGAATGGCCAGATCCTGTGTTTTTCTATTGTTAGGATCACGTAGTAATGTGGTACCACACTGAAACAGTCAATTAAACCTGGTTGCGACTAAAATTTTAGAGGATAACGCAGGTTATGTCTCGGTTAGTTCTGGTATTTGCAATCATCTGGCTCATACTTGTTCGCAAGATCCTGGGCTTTTTCTGGTTTGTGTCACGTAGTAATGCGGTACCACACCGAAACAGTCAATTAAACCTGGTTGCGATTAATATTTTAGAGGATAACGCGGGTTATGTCTCGGTTAGTTCTGGGTTTTGCCCTCATCTGGCTCGTACTTTCGCATTTTTCGCATACTTGTTGGCCAGATCCTGGGCTTTTTCTGGTTTGTATCACGTAGTAATGTGGTACCACACTGAAACAGTCAATAGAAGCTGGTTCCGATTAGAGTTTTAGAGGATAACGCTGGTTATGTCTGGGTTAGTTCTGGTATTTGCAATCATCTGGCTCATGCTTTCGCGTTTTTCTCATATTTGTTGGCCAGATCCTGGGTTTTTTCTGGTTTGGATTCCGTAGTAATGAGGTGCCACACCGAAACAGTCAATTAAACCTGGTTGCGAATAATATTTTAGAGGATAACGCCGGTTATGTCTCGGTTAGGGCTGGGATTTGCCCTCATCTGGCTCGTACCAATCGCATTTCTCGCATACTTGTTGGCCAGATCCTGGGCTTTTTCTGGTTCGGATCACGTAGTAATGTGGTACCACACTGAGACAGTCAATAAAAGTTGGTCCCGATTAGTATTTTAGAGGATAACGCTGGTTATGTTTCGGTTAGGTCTGGGACTTGCCCTCATCTGGCTCGTACTTTCGCATTTTTCGCATACTTGTTGGCCAGATCCTGGGTTTTTCCTGGTTTGGATCCCGTAATAATGACATTCCACACCGAAACAGTCAATTAAACCTGGTTTCTATTAATATTTTAGAGGATATTGCCGGTTATATCTCGGTTAGGTCTGGGATTTGCCCTCATCTGGCCCGTACTTTCGCATTTTTCGCATACTTGAATGGCCAGATCCTGTGTTCTTCTATTGTTAGGATCACGTAGTAATGTGGTACCACACTGAAACAGTCAATAAAAGCTGATTCCGAATAGTATTTTAGAGGATAACGCTAGCTATGTCTGGGTTAGTAATGGTATTTGCAATCATCTGGCTCATACTTTCGCGTTTTTCGCATATATGTTGGCCAGATCCTGGGTTTTTTCTGGTTAGGATCCCGTAGTAATGAGGTTCCATACCGAAACAGTCAATTAAACCTGGTTGCGATTAATATTTTAGAGGATAACGCCGGTTATGTCTCGGTTAGGTCTGGGATTTGCCCTCATCTGGCTCGTACATTCGCATTTTTCGAATACTTGTTGGCCAGATCCTGGGTTTCTTCTGGTTTGGATAACGTAGTAATGTGGGACCACACTGAAACAGTCAATTAAACCTGGTTTCGATTAATATTTTAGAGGATAACTCCGGTTATTTCTCGGTTACGTCTGGGATTTGCCCTCATCTGTCTCGTACTTCCGCAATTTTCGCATACTTATTGGCAAGATCCTGGCCTTTTTCAGGTTTGTATCACGTAGTAATGCGGTACTACACCGAAACTGTCAATTAAATCTGGTTGCGATTAATATTCTAGAGGATAACGCTGGTTATGTCTCGGTTAGGTCTGGGATTTGCCCTCATCTGATCCGTACTTTCACATTTTTCGCATACTTGTTGGCCAGATCCTGGCCTTTTTCTGGCTTGGACCAAGTAGTAATGTGGGACCACACTGAAACAGTCAATTAAACCTGGTTGCGATAAATATTTTAGAGGATAACGCTGGCTATGTCTGGGTTAGTTCTGGTATTTGCAATCATCTGGCTCATACTTGTTCGCAAGATCCTGGGCTTTTTCTGGTTTGTGTCACGTAGTAATGCGGTACCACACCGAAACAGTCAATTAAACCTGGTTGCGATTAATATTTTAGAGGATAACGCGGGTTATGTCTCGGTTAGTTCTGGGTTTTGCAATCATCTGGCTCATACTTGTTCGCAAGATCCTGGGCTTTTTCTGGTTTGTGTCACGTAGTAATGCGGTACCACACCGAAACAGTCAATTAAACCTGGTTGCGATTAATATTTTAGAGGATAACGCGGGTTATGTCTCGGTTAGTTCTGGGTTTTGCCCTCATCTGGCTCGTACTTACGCATTTTTCGCATACTTGTTGGCCAGATCCTGGGCTTTTTCTGGTTTGTATCACGTAGTAATGTGGTACCACACTGGATCAGTCAATAGAAGCTGGTTCCGAATAGTATTTTAGAGGATAACGCCGGTTATATCTCGGTTAGTTCTGGTATTTGCAATCATCTGGCTCATACTTGTTCGCATTTTTCGCGTACTTGTTGGCCAGATCCTGGCCTTTTTCTGGCTCGGACCACGTAGTAATGTGGTACCACACCGAAACAGGGTATTAATCCCAGTTGCAATTAATATTTTAGAGGATAACGCCGGTTATGTCTCGGTTAGGGCTGGGAATTGCCCTCATCTGGCTCGTACTTTCGCATTTCTCGCATACTTGTTGGCCAGATCCTGGGCTTTTTCTGGTTTGGGTCACGTAGTAATGTGGTACCACACTGAAACAGTCAATAAAAGCTGGACCCGAATAGTATTTTAGAGGATAACGCTGGGTATGTCTGGGTTAGTTCTGGTATTTGCAATCATCTGGCTCATACTTTCGCGTTTTTCGCATATTTGTTGGCCAGATCCTGGGTTTTTTCTGGTTAGGATCCCGTAGTAACAAGGTTCCACACCGAAACAGTCAATTAAACCTGGTTGCGATTAATATTTTAGAGGATAACGCCGGTTATGTCTCGGTTAGGTCTGGGATTTGCCCTCATCTGGCTCGTACCTGCGCATTTTTCGCATACTTGTTGTCCATATCCTGGCCTTATTCTGGTTTGTATCACGTAGTAATGTGGTACCACACTGAAACAGTCAATAGAAGCTGGTTCCGAATAGTATTTTAGAGGATAACGCCGGTTATGTCTCGGTTAGGTCTGGGATTTGTCCTCATCTGGCTCGTACATTCGCATTTTTCGCATACTTGTTGGCCAGATCCTGGGTTTCTTCTGGTTTGGATAACGTAGTAATGTGGGACCACGCTGAAACAGTCAATTAAACCTGGTTTCGATTAATATTTTAGAGGATAACTCCGGTTATTTCCCGGTTAGGTCTGGGATTTGCCCTCATCTGTCTCGTACTTTCGCATTTTTCGCATACTTGAATGGCCAGATCCTGTGTTTTTCTATTGTTAGGATCACGTAGTAATGTGGTACCACACTGAAACAGTCAATTAAACCTGGTTGCGACTAAAATTTTAGAGGATAACGCAGGTTATGTCTCGGTTAGTTCTGGTATTTGCAATCATCTGGCTCATACTTGTTCGCAAGATCCTGGGCTTTTTCTGGTTTGTGTCACGTAGTAATGCGGTACCACACCGAGACAGTCAATTAAACCTGGTTGCAATTAATATTTTAGAGGATAACGCGGGTTATGTCTCGGTTAGTTCTGGGTTTTGCCCTCATCTGGCTCGTACTTTCGCATTTTTCGCATACTTGTTGGCCAGATCCTGGGCTTTTTCTGGTTTGTATCACGTAGTAATGTGGTACCACACTGAAACAGTCAATAGAAGCTGGTTCCGATTAGAGTTTTAGAGGATAACGCTGGTTATGTCTGGGTTAGTTCTGGTATTTGCAATTATCTGGCTCATGCTTTCGCGTTTTTCTCATATTTGTTGGCCAGTTCCTGGGTTTTTTCTGGTTTGGATTCCGTAGTAATGAGGTGCCACACCGAAACAGTCAATTAAACCTGGTTGCGAATAATATTTTAGAGGATAACGCCGGTTATGTCTCGGTTAGGGCTGGGATTTGCCCTCATCTGGCTCGTACCAATCGCATTTCTCGCATACTTGTTGGCCAGATCCTGGGCTTTTTCTGGTTCGGATCACGTAGTAATGTGGTACCACACTGAGACAGTCAATAAAAGTTGGTCCCGATTAGTATTTTAGAGGATAACGCTGGTTATGTTTCGGTTAGGTCTGGGACTTGCCCTCATCTGGCTCGTACTTTCGCATTTTTCGCATACTTGTTGGCCAGATCCTGGGTTTTTCCTGGTTTGGATCCCGTAATAATGACATTCCACACCGAAACAGTCAATTAAACCTGGTTTCTATTAATATTTTAGAGGATATTGCCGGTTATATCTCGGTTAGGTCTGGGATTTGCCCTCATCTGGCCCGTACTTTCGCATTTTTCGCATACTTGAATGGCCAGATCCTGTGTTCTTCTATTATTAGGATCACGTAGTATTGTGGTACCACACTGAAACAGTCAATAAAAGCTGATTCCGAATAGTATTTTAGAGGATAACGCTAGCTATGTCTGGGTTAGTAATGGTATTTGCAATCATCTGGCTCATACTTTCGCGTTTTTCGCATATATGTTGGCCAGATCCTGGGTTTTTTCTGGTTAGGATCCCGTAGTAATGAGGTTCCATACCGAAACAGTCAATTAAACCTGGTTGCGATTAATATTTTAGAGGATAACGCCGGTTATGTCTCGGTTAGGTCTGGGATTTGCCCTCGTCTGGCTCGTACATTCGCATTTTTCGCATACTTGTTGGCCAGATCCTGGGTTTCTTCTGGTTTGGATAACGTAGTAATGTGGGACCACACTGAAACAGTCAATTAAACCTGGTTTCGATTAATATTTTAGAGGATAACTCCGGTTATTTCTCGGTTACGTCTGGGATTTGCCCTCATCTGTCTCGTACTTCCGCAATTTTCGCATACTTATTGGCAAGATCCTGGCCTTTTTCAGGTTTGTATCACGTAGTAATGCGGTACTACACCGAAACTGTCAATTAAATCTGGTTGCGATTAATATTCTAGAGGATAACGCTGGTTATGTCTCGGTTAGGTCTGGGATTTGCCCTCATCTGATCCGTACTTTCACATTTTTCGCATACTTGTTGGCCAGATCCTGGCCTTTTTCTGGTTTGGACAACGTAGTAATGAGGTACCTCACTGAAACAGTCAATTAAACCTGGTTGCGATTAATATTTTAGAGGATAACGCTGGCTATGTCTGGGTTAGTTCTGGTATTTGCAATCATCTGGCTCATACTTTCGCGTTTTTCGCATATTTGTTGGCCAGATCCTGGGTTTTTTCTGGTTAGGATCCCGTAGTAACGAGGTTCCACACCGAAACAGTCAATTAAACCTGGTTGCGATTAATATTTTAGAGGATAACGCCGGTTATGTCTCGGTTAGGTCTGGGATTTGCCCTCATCTGGCTCGTACCTGCGCATTTTTCGCATACTTGTTGTCCATATCCTGGCCTTATTCTGGTTTGTATCACGTAGTAATGTGGTACCACACTGAAACAGTCAATAGAAGCTGGTTCCGAATAGTATTTTAGAGGATAACGCTGGCTATGTCTGGGTTAGTTCTGGTATTTGCAATCATCTGGCTCATACTTTCGCGTTTTTCGCATATTTGTTGGCAAGATCCTGGGTTTTTTCTGGTTTGGATCCCGTAGTAATGAGGTTCCACACCGAAACAGTCAATTAAACCTGGTTGCGATTAATATTTTAGAGGATAACGCCGGTTATGTCTCGGTTAGGTCTGGGATTTGCCCTCATCTGGCTCGTACTTTCGCATTTTTCGCATACTTGTTGGCCAGATCCTGGGCTTTTTCTGGTTTGTATCACGTAGTAATGTGGTACCACACTGAAACAGTCAATGGAAGCTGGTTCCGAATAGTATTCTAGAGGATAACGCTGGCTATGTCTGGGTTAGTTCTGGTATTTGCAATCATCTTGCTCATACTTTCGCTTTTTTCGCATACTTGTTGGCCAGATGCTGGGTTTTTCTGGTTTGGACAACGTAGTAATGAGGTACCTCACTGAAACAGTCAATAAAAGTTGGTCCTGATTAGTATTTTAGAGGATAACGCTGGTTATGTTTCGGTTAGGTCTGGGATTTGCCCTCATCTGGCTCGTACTCTCGCATTTTTCGCATACTTGTTGGCCAGATCCTGGGTTTTTCCTGGTTTGGATCCCGTAATAATGACATTCCACACCGAAACAGTCAATTAAACCTGGTTTCTATTAATATTTTAGAGGATATTGCCGGTTATATCTCGGTTAGGTCTGGGATTTGCCCTCATCTGGCCCGTACTTTCGCATTTTTCGCATACTTGATTGGCCAGATCCTGTGTTCTTCTATTGTTAGGATCACGTAGTAATGTGGTACCACACTGAAACAGTCAATAAATGCTGGTTCCGAATAGTATTTTAGAGGATAACGCTAGCTATGTCTGGGTTAGTAATGGTATTTGCAATCATCTGGCTCATACTTTCGCGTTTTTCGCATATATGTTGGCCAGATCCTGGGTTTTTTCTGGTTAGGATCCCGTAGTAATGAGGTTCCACACCGAAACAGTCAATTAAACCTGGTTGCGATTAATATTTTAGAGGATATCGCCGGTTATGTCTCGGTTAGGTCTGGGATTTGCCCTCATCTGGCTCGTACATTCGCATTTTTCGCATACTTGAATGGCCAGATCCTGTGTTCTTCTATTGTTAGGATCACGTAGTAATGTGGTACCACACTGAAACAGTCAATAAAAGCTGGTTCCGAATAGTATTTTAGAGGATAACGCTAGCTATGTCTGGGTTAGTAATGGTATTTGCAATCATCTGCCTCATACTTTCGCGTTTTTCGCATATATGTTGGCCAGATCCTGGGTTTTTTCTGGTTAGGATCCCGTAGTAATGAGGTTCCACACCGAAACAGTCAATTAAACCTGGTTGCGATTAATATTTTAGAGGATATCGCCGGTTATGTCTCGGTTAGGTCTGGGATTTGCCCTCATCTGGCTCGTACATTCGCATTTTTCGCATACTTGTTGGCCAGATCCTGGGTTTCTTCTGGTTTGGATAACGTAGTAATGTGGGACCACACTGAAACAGTCAATTAAACCTGGTTTCGATTAATATTTTAGAGGATAACTCCGGTTATTTCTCGGTTACGTCTGGGATTTGCCCTCATCTGTCTCGTACTTCCGCAATTTTCGCATACTTATTGGCAAGATCCTGGCCTTTTTCAGGTTTGTATCACGTAGTAATGCGGTACTACACCGAAACTGTCAATTAAATCTGGTTGCGATTAATATTCTAGAGGATAACGCTGGTTATGTCTCGGTTAGGTCTGGGATTTGCCCTCATCTGATCCGTACTTTCGCATTTTTCGCATACTTGTTGGCCAGGTCCTGGCCTTTTTCTGGCTTGGACCAAGTAGTAATGTGGGACCACACTGAAACAGTCAATTAAACCTGGTTGCGATTAATATTTTAGAGGATAACGCCGGTTATGTCTCGGTTAGGTCTGGGATTTGTCCTCATCTGGCTCGTACATTCGCATTTTTCGCATACTTGTTGGCCAGATCCTGGGTTTCTTCTGGTTTGGATGACGTAGTAATGTGGGACCACACTGAAACAGTCAATTAAACCTGGTTTCGAATAATATTTTAGAGGATAACTCCGGTTATTTCTCGGTTAGGTCTGGGATTTGCCCTCATCTGTCTCGTACTTTCGCATTTTTCGCATACTTGAATGGCCAGATCCTGTGTTTTTCTATTGTTAGGATCACGTAGTAATGTGGTACCACACTGAAACAGTCAATTAAACCTGGTTGCGACTAAAATTTTAGAGGATAACGCAGGTTATGTCTCGGTTGGTTCTGGTATTTGCAATCATCTGGCTCATACTTTCGCATTTCTCGCATACTTGTTGGCCAGATCCTGGGCTTTTTCTGGTTTGGGTCACGTAGTAATGTGGTACCACACTGAAACAGTCAATAGAAGCTGGTTCCGAATAGTATTTTAGAGGATAACGCCGGTTATATCTCGGTTAGGTCTGGGATTTGCCCTCATCTGGCTCGTACCTTCGCATTTTTCGCGTACTTGTTGGCCAGATCCTGGCCTTTTTCTGGCTCGGACCACGTAGTAATGTGCTACCACACCGAAACAGGGTATTAATCCCGGTTGCAATTAATATTTTAGAGGATAACGCCGGTTATGTCTCGGTTAGGGCTGGGATTTGCCCTCATCTGGCTCGTACTTTCGCATTTCTCGCATACTTGTTGGCCAGATCCTGGGCTTTTTCTGGTTTGGGTCACGTAGTAATGTGGTACCACACTGAAACAGTCAATAAAAGCTGGACCCGAATAGTATTTTAGAGGATAACGCTGGCTATGTCTGGGTTAGTTCTGGTATTTGCAATCATCTGGCTCATACTTTCGCGTTTTTCGCATATTTGTTGGCCAGATCCTGGGTTTTTTCTGGTTAGGATCCCGTAGTAACGAGGTTCCACACCGAAACAGTCAATTAAACCTGGTTGCGATTAATATTTTAGAGGATAACGCCGGTTATGTCTCGGTTAGGTCTGGGATTTGCCCTCATCTGGCTCGTACTTTCGCATTTTTCGCATACTTGTTGGCCAGATCCTGGGCTTTTTCTGGTTTGTATCACGTAGTAATGTGGTACCACACTGAAACAGTCAATGGAAGCTGGTTCCGAATAGTATTCTAGAGGATAACGCTGGCTATGTCTGGGTTAGTTCTGGTATTTGCAATCATCTTGCTCATACTTTCGCTTTTTTCGCATACTTGTTGGCCAGATGCTGGGTTTTTCTGGTTTGGACAACGTAGTAATGAGGTACCTCACTGAAACAGTCAATAAAAGCTGGTTCCGATTAGAGTTTTAGAGGATAACGCTGGTTATGTCTGGGTTAGTTCTGGTATTTGCAATCATCTGGCTCATGCTTTCGCGTTTTTCTCATATTTGTTGGCCAGATCCTGGGTTTTTTCTGGTTTGGATTCCGTAGTAATGAGGTGCCACACCGAAACAGTCAATTAAATCTGGTTGCGATTAATATTCTAGAGGATAACGCTGGTTATGTCTCGGTTAGGTCTGGGATTTGCCCTCATCTGATCCGTACTTTCACATTTTTCGCATACTTGTTGGCCAGATCCTGGCCTTTTTCTGGCTTGGACCAAGTAGTAATGTGGGACCACACTGAAACAGTCAATTAAACCTGGTTGCGATAAATATTTTAGAGGATAACGCTGGCTATGTCTGGGTTAGTTCTGGTATTTGCAATCATCTGGCTCATACTTGTTCGCAAGATCCTGGGCTTTTTCTGGTTTGTGTCACGTAGTAATGCGGTACCACACCGAAACAGTCAATTAAACCTGGTTGCGATTAATATTTTAGAGGATAACGCGGGTTATGTCTCGGTTAGTTCTGGGTTTTGCAATCATCTGGCTCATACTTGTTCGCAAGATCCTGGGCTTTTTCTGGTTTGTGTCACGTAGTAATGCGGTACCACACCGAAACAGTCAATTAAACCTGGTTGCGATTAATATTTTAGAGGATAACGCGGGTTATGTCTCGGTTAGTTCTGGGTTTTGCCCTCATCTGGCTCGTACTTACGCATTTTTCGCATACTTGTTGGCCAGATCCTGGGCTTTTTCTGGTTTGTATCACGTAGTAATGTGGTACCACACTGAAACAGTCAATAGAAGCTGGTTCCGAATAGTATTTTAGAGGATAACGCCGGTTATATCTCGGTTAGTTCTGGTATTTGCAATCATCTGGCTCATACTTGTTCGCATTTTTCGCGTACTTGTTGGCCAGATCCTGGCCTTTTTCTGGCTCGGACCACGTAGTAATGTGGTACCACACCGAAACAGGGTATTAATCCCGGTTGCAATTAATATTTTAGAGGATAACGCTGGTTATGTCTCGGTTAGGTCTGGGATTTGCCCTCATCTGATCCGTACTTTCACATTTTTCGCATACTTGTTGGCCAGATCCTGGCCTTTTTCTGGCTTGGACCAAGTAGTAATGTGGGACCACACTGAAACAGTCAATTAAACCTGGTTGCGATTAATATTTTAGAGGATAACGCTGGCTATGTCTGGGTTAGTTCTGGTATTTGCAATCATCTGGCTCATACTTGTTCGCAAGATCCTGGGCTTTTTCTGGTTTGTGTCACGTAGTAATGCGGTACCACACCGAAACAGTCAATTAAACCTTGTTGCGATTAATATTTTAGAGGATAACGCGGGTTATGTCTCGGTTAGTTCTGGGTTTTGCAATCATCTGGCTCATACTTGTTCGCAAGATCCTGGGCTTTTTCTGGTTTGTGTCACGTAGTAATGCGGTACCACACCGAAACAGTCAATTAAACCTGGTTGCGATTAATATTTTAGAGGATAACGCGGGTTATGTCTCGGTTAGTTCTGGGTTATGCCCTCATCTGGCTCGTACTTACGCATTTTTCGCATACTTGTTGGCCAGATCCTGGGCTTTTTCTGGTTTGTATCACGTAGTAATGTGGTACCACACTGGATCAGTCAATAGAAGCTGGTTCCGAATAGTATTTTAGAGGATAACGCCGGTTATATCTCGGTTAGTTCTGGTATTTGCAATCATCTGGCTCATACTTGTTCGCATTTTTCGCGTACTTGTTGGCCAGATCCTGGCCTTTTTCTGGCTCGGACCACGTAGTAATGTGGTACCACACCGAAACAGGGTATTAATCCCGGTTGCAATTAATATTTTAGAGGATAACGCCGGTTATGTCTCGGTTAGGGCTGGGATTTGCCCTCATCTGGCTCGTACTTTCGCATTTCTCGCATACTTGTTGGCCAGATCCTGGGCTTTTTCTGGTTTGGGTCACGTAGTAATGTGGTACCACACTGAAACAGTCCATAAAAGCTGGACCCGAATAGTATTTTAGAGGATAACGCTGGGTATGTCTGGGTTAGTTCTGGTATTTGCAATCATCTGGCTCATACTTTCGCGTTTTTCGCATATTTGTTGGCCAGATCCTGGGTTTTTTCTGGTTAGGATCCCGTAGTAACAAGGTTCCACACCGAAACAGTCAATTAAACCTGGTTGCGATTAATATTTTAGAGGATAACGCCGGTTATGTCTCGGTTAGGTCTGGGATTTGCCCTCATCTGGCTCGTACCTGCGCATTTTTCGCATACTTGTTGTCCATATCCTGGCCTTATTCTGGTTTGTATCACGTAGTAATGTGGTACCACACTGAAACAGTCAATAGAAGCTGGTTCCGAATAGTATTTTAGAGGATAACGCCGGTTATGTCTCGGTTAGGTCTGGGATTTGTCCTCATCTGGCTCGTACATTCGCATTTTTCGCATACTTGTTGGCCAGATCCTGGGTTTCTTCTGGTTTGGATAACGTAGTAATGTGGGACCACGCTGAAACAGTCAATTAAACCTGGTTTCGATTAATATTTTAGAGGATAACTCCGGTTATTTCCCGGTTAGGTCTGGGATTTGCCCTCATCTGTCTCGTACTTTCGCATTTTTCGCATACTTGAATGGCCAGATCCTGTGTTTTTCTATTGTTAGGATCACGTAGTAATGTGGTACCACACTGAAACAGTCAATTAAACCTGGTTGCGACTAAAATTTTAGAGGATAACGCAGGTTATGTCTCGGTTAGTTCTGGTATTTGCAATCATCTGGCTCATACTTGTTCGCAAGATCCTGGGCTTTTTCTGGTTTGTGTCACGTAGTAATGCGGTACCACACCGAGACAGTCAATTAAACCTGGTTGCAATTAATATTTTAGAGGATAACGCGGGTTATGTCTCGGTTAGTTCTGGGTTTTGCCCTCATCTGGCTCGTACTTTCGCATTTTTCGCATACTTGTTGGCCAGATCCTGGGCTTTTTCTGGTTTGTATCACGTAGTAATGTGGTACCACACTGAAACAGTCAATAGAAGCTGGTTCCGATTAGAGTTTTAGAGGATAACGCTGGTTATGTCTGGGTTAGTTCTGGTATTTGCAATCATCTGGCTCATGCTTTCGCGTTTTTCTCATATTTGTTGGCCAGATCCTGGGTTTTTTCTGGTTTGGATTCCGTAGTAATGAGGTGCCACACCGAAACAGTCAATTAAACCTGGTTGCGAATAATATTTTAGAGGATAACGCCGGTTATGTCTCGGTTAGGGCTGGGATTTGCCCTCATCTGGCTCGTACCAATCGCATTTCTCGCATACTTGTTGGCCAGATCCTGGGCTTTTTCTGGTTCGGATCACGTAGTAATGTGGTACCACACTGAGACAGTCAATAAAAGTTGGTCCCGATTAGTATTTTAGAGGATAACGCTGGTTATGTTTCGGTTAGGTCTGGGACTTGCCCTCATCTGGCTCGTACTTTCGCATTTTTCGCATACTTGTTGGCCAGATCCTGGGTTTTTCCTGGTTTGGATCCCGTAATAATGACATTCCACACCGAAACAGTCAATTAAACCTGGTTTCTATTAATATTTTAGAGGATATTGCCGGTTATATCTCGGTTAGGTCTGGGATTTGCCCTCATCTGGCCCGTACTTTCGCATTTTTCGCATACTTGAATGGCCAGATCCTGTGTTCTTCTATTATTAGGATCACGTAGTATTGTGGTACCACACTGAAACAGTCAATAAAAGCTGATTCCGAATAGTATTTTAGAGGATAACGCTAGCTATGTCTGGGTTAGTAATGGTATTTGCAATCATCTGGCTCATACTTTCGCGTTTTTCGCATATATGTTGGCCAGATCCTGGGTTTTTTCTGGTTAGGATCCCGTAGTAATGAGGTTCCATACCGAAACAGTCAATTAAACCTGGTTGCGATTAATATTTTAGAGGATAACGCCGGTTATGTCTCGGTTAGGTCTGGGATTTGCCCTCGTCTGGCTCGTACATTCGCATTTTTCGCATACTTGTTGGCCAGATCCTGGGTTTCTTCTGGTTTGGATAACGTAGTAATGTGGGACCACACTGAAACAGTCAATTAAACCTGGTTTCGATTAATATTTTAGAGGATAACTCCGGTTATTTCTCGGTTACGTCTGGGATTTGCCCTCATCTGTCTCGTACTTCCGCAATTTTCGCATACTTATTGGCAAGATCCTGGCCTTTTTCAGGTTTGTATCACGTAGTAATGCGGTACTACACCGAAACTGTCAATTAAATCTGGTTGCGATTAATATTCTAGAGGATAACGCTGGTTATGTCTCGGTTAGGTCTGGGATTTGCCCTCATCTGATCCGTACTTTCACATTTTTCGCATACTTGTTGGCCAGATCCTGGCCTTTTTCTGGTTTGGACAACGTAGTAATGAGGTACCTCACTGAAACAGTCAATTAAACCTGGTTGCGATTAATATTTTAGAGGATAACGCTGGCTATGTCTGGGTTAGTTCTGGTATTTGCAATCATCTGGCTCATACTTTCGCGTTTTTCGCATATTTGTTGGCCAGATCCTGGGTTTTTTCTGGTTAGGATCCCGTAGTAACGAGGTTCCACACCGAAACAGTCAATTAAACCTGGTTGCGATTAATATTTTAGAGGATAACGCCGGTTATGTCTCGGTTAGGTCTGGGATTTGCCCTCATCTGGCTCGTACTTTCGCATTTTTCGCATACTTGTTGGCCAGATCCCGGGCTTTTTCTGGTTTGTATCACGTAGTAATGTGGTACCACACTGAAACAGTCAATGGAAGCTGGTTCCGAATAGTATTCTAGAGGATAACGCTGGCTATGTCTGGGTTAGTTCTGGTATTTGCAATCATCTTGCTCATACTTTCGCTTTTTTCGCATACTTGTTGGCCAGATGCTGGGTTTTTCTGGTTTGGACAACGTAGTAATGAGGTACCTCACTGAAACAGTCAATAAAAGTTGGTCCTGATTAGTATTTTAGAGGATAACGCTGGTTATGTTTCGGTTAGGTCTGGGATTTGCCCTCATCTGGCTCGTACTCTCGCATTTTTCGCATACTTGTTGGCCAGATCCTGGGTTTTTCCTGGTTTGGATCCCGTAATAATGACATTCCACACCGAAACAGTCAACTAAACCTGGTTTCTATTAATATTTTAGAGGATATTGCCGGTTATATCTCGGTTAGGTCTGGGATTTGCCCTCATCTGGCCCGTACTTTCGCATTTTTCGCATACTTGATTGGCCAGATCCTGTGTTCTTCTATTGTTAGGATCACGTAGTAATGTGGTACCACACTGAAACAGTCAATAAATGCTGGTTCCGAATAGTATTTTAGAGGATAACGCTAGCTATGTCTGGGTTAGTAATGGTATTTGCAATCATCTGGCTCATACTTTCGCGTTTTTCGCATATATGTTGGCCAGATCCTGGGTTTTTTCTGGTTAGGATCCCGTAGTAATGAGGTTCCACACCGAAACAGTCAATTAAACCTGGTTGCGATTAATATTTTAGAGGATATCGCCGGTTATGTCTCGGTTAGGTCTGGGATTTGCCCTCATCTGGCTCGTACATTCGCATTTTTCGCATACTTGAATGGCCAGATCCTGTGTTCTTCTATTGTTAGGATCACGTAGTAATGTGGTACCACACTGAAACAGTCAATAAAAGCTGGTTCCGAATAGTATTTTAGAGGATAACGCTAGCTATGTCTGGGTTAGTAATGGTATTTGCAATCATCTGCCTCATACTTTCGCGTTTTTCGCATATATGTTGGCCAGATCCTGGGTTTTTTCTGGTTAGGATCCCGTAGTAATGAGGTTCCACACCGAAACAGTCAATTATACCTGGTTGCGATTAATATTTTAGAGGATATCGCCGGTTATGTCTCGGTTAGGTCTGGGATTTGCCCTCATCTGGCTCGTACATTCGCATTTTTCGCATACTTGTTGGCCAGATCCTGGGTTTCTTCTGGTTTGGATAACGTAGTAATGTGGGACCACACTGAAACAGTCAATTAAACCTGGTTTCGATTAATATTTTAGAGGATAACTCCGGTTATTTCTCGGTTACGTCTGGGATTTGCCCTCATCTGTCTCGTACTTCCGCAATTTTCGCATACTTATTGGCAAGATCCTGGCCTTTTTCAGGTTTGTATCACGTAGTAATGCGGTACTACACCGAAACTGTCAATTAAATCTGGTTGCGATTAATATTCTAGAGGATAACGCTGGTTATGTCTCGGTTAGGTCTGGGATTTGCCCTCATCTGATCCGTACTTTCGCATTTTTCGCATACTTGTTGGCCAGGTTCTGGCCTTTTTCTGGCTTGGACCAAGTAGTAATGTGGGACCACACTGAAACAGTCAATTAAACCTGGTTGCGATTAATATTTTAGAGGATAACGCCGGTTATGTCTCGGTTAGGTCTGGGATTTGTCCTCATCTGGCTCGTACATTCGCATTTTTCGCATACTTGTTGGCCAGATCCTGGGTTTCTTCTGGTTTGGATAACGTAGTAATGTGGGACCACACTGAAACAGTCAATTAAACCTGGTTTCGATTAATATTTTAGAGGATAACTCCGGCTATTTCTCGGTTAGGTCTGGGATTTGCCCTCATCTGTCTCGTACTTTCGCATTTTTCGCATACTTGAATGGCCA
Source organism: Colletes latitarsis (assembly GCF_051014445.1). Taxonomy (NCBI): domain Eukaryota; kingdom Metazoa; phylum Arthropoda; class Insecta; order Hymenoptera; family Colletidae; genus Colletes; species Colletes latitarsis. The sequence goes on from NW_027488366.1 coordinate 12,288,942, forward strand.
GATCCTGTGTTTTTCTATTGTTAGGATCACGTAGTAATGTGGTACCACACTGAAACAGTCAATTAAACCTGGTTGCGACTAAAATTTTAGAGGATAACGCAGGTTATGTCTCGGTTAGTTCTGGTATTTGCAATCATCTGGCTCATACTTGTTCGCAAGATCCTGGGCTTTTTCTGGTTTGTGTCACGTAGTAATGCGGTACCACACCGAAACAGTCAATTAAACCTGGTTGCGATTAATATTTTAGAGAATAACGCGGGTTATGTCTCGGTTAGTTCTGGGTTTTGCCCTCATCTGGCTCGTACTTTCGCATTTTTCGCATACTTGTTGGCCAGATCCTGGGCTTTTTCTGGTTTGTATCACGTAGTAATGTGGTACCACACTGAAACAGTCAATAGAAGCTGGTTTCGAATAGTATTTTAGAGGATAACGCCGGTTATATCTCGGTTAGGTCTGGGATTTGCCCTCATCTGGCTCGTACCTTCGCATTTTTCGCGTACTTGTTGGCCAGATCCTGGCCTTTTTCTGGCTCGGACCACGTAGTAATGTGGTACCACACCGAAACAGGGCATTAATCCCGGTTGCAATTAATATTTTAGAGGATAACGCCGGTTATGTCTCGGTTAGGGCTGGGATTTGCCCTCATCTGGCTCGTACTTTCGCATTTCTCGCATACTTGTTGGCCAGATCCTGGGCTTTTTCTGGTTTGGGTCACGTAGTAATGTGGTACCACACTGAAACAGTCAATAAAAGCTGGACCCGAATAGTATTTTAGAGGATAACGCTGGCTATGTCTGGGTTAGTTCTGGTATTTGCAATCATCTGGGTCATACTTTCGCGTTTTTCGCATATTTGTTGGCCAGATCCTGGGTTTTTTCTGGTTAGGATCCCGTAGTAACGAGGTTCCGCACCGAAACAGTCAATTAAACCTGGTTGCGATTAATATTTTAGAGGATAACGCCGGTTATGTCTCGGTTAGGTCTGGGATTTGCCCTCATCTGGCTCGTACCTGCGCATTTTTCGCATACTTGTTGTCCATATCCTGGCCTTATTCTGGTTTGTATCACGTAGTAATGTGGTACCACACTGAAACAGTCAATAGAAGCTGGTTCCGAATAGTATTTTAGAGGATAACGCTGGCTATGTCAGGGTTAGTTCTGGTATTTGCAATCATCTGGCTCATACTTTCGCGTTTTTCGCATATTTGTTGGCAAGATCCTGGGTTTTTTCTGGTTTGGATCCCGTAGTAATGAGGTTCCACAACGAAACAGTCAATTAAACCTGGTTGCGATTAATATTTTAGAGGATAACGCCGGTTATGTCTCGGTTAGGTCTGGGATTTGCCCTCATCTGGCTCGTACTTTCGCATTTTTCGCATACTTGTTGGCCAGATCCTGGGCTTTTTCTGGTTTGTATCACGTAGTAATGTGGTACCACACTGAAACAGTCAATGGAAGCTGGTTCCGAATAGTATTCTAGAGGATAACGCTGGCTATGTCTGGGTTAGTTCTGGTATTTGCAATCATCTTGCTCATACTTTCGCTTTTTTCGCATACTTGTTGGCCAGATGCTGGGTTTTTCTGGTTTGGACAACGTAGTAATGAGGTACCTCACTGAAACAGTCAATAAAAGCTGGTTCCGATTAGAGTTTTAGAGGATAACGCTGGTTATGTCTGGGTTAGTTCTGGTATTTGCAATCATCTGGCTCATGCTTTCGCGTTTTTCCCATATTTGTTGGCCAGATCCTGGGTTTTTTCTGGTTTGGATTCCGTAGTAATGAGGTGCCACACCGAAACAGTCAATTAAACCTGGTTGCGAATAATATTTTAGAGGATAACGCCGGTTATGTCTCGGTTAGGGCTGGGATTTGCCCTCATCTGGCTCGTACCAATCGCATTTCTCGCATACTTGTTGGCCAGATCCTGGGCTTTTTCTGGTTCGGATCACGTAGTAATGTGGTACCACACTGAGACAGTCAATAAAAGCTGGTTCCGAATAGTATTTTAGAGGATAACGCTAGCTATGTCTGGGTTAGAAATGGTATTTGCAATCATCTGGCTCATACTTTCGCGTTTTTCGCATATATGTTGGCCAGATCCTGGGTTTTTTCTGGTTAGGATCCCGTAGTAATGAGGTTCCACACCGAAACAGTCAATTAAACCTGGTTGCGATTAATATTTTAGAGGATAACGCCGGTTATGTCTCGGTTAGGTCTGGGATTTGCCCTCATCTGGCTCGTACATTCGCATTTTTCGCATACTTGTTGGCCAGATCCTGGGTTTCTTCTGGTTTGGATAACGTAGTAATGTGGGACCACACTGAAACAGTCAATTAAACCTGGTTTCGATTAATATTTTAGAGGATAACTCCGGTTATTTCTCGGTTACGTCTGGGATTTGCCCTCATCTGTCTCGTACTTCCGCAATTTTCGCATACTTATTGGCAAGATCCTGGCATTTTTCAGGTTTGTATCACGTAGTAATGCGGTACTACACCGAAACTGTCAATTAAATCTGGTTGCGATTAATATTCTAGAGGATAACGCTGGTTATGTCTCGGTTAGGTCTGGGATTTGCCCTCATCTGATCCGTACTTTCGCATTTTTCGCATACTTGTTGGCCAGATCCTGGCCTTTTTCTGGCTTGGACCAAGTAGTAATGTGGGACCACACTGAAACAGTCAATTAAACCTGGTTGCGATTAATATTTTAGAGGATAACGCCGGTTATGTCTCGGTTAGGTCTGGGATTTGTCCTCATCTGGCTCGTACATTCGCATTTTTCGCATACTTGTTGGCCAGATCCTGGGTTTCTTCTGGTTTGGATGACGTAGTAATGTGGGACCACACTGAAACAGTCAATTAAACCTGGTTTCGAATAATATTTTAGAGGATAACTCCGGTTATTTCTCGGTTAGGTCTGGGATTTGCCCTCATCTGTCTCGTACTTTCGCATTTTTCGCATACTTGAATGGCCAGATCCTGTGTTTTTCTATTGTTAGGATCACGTAGTAATGTGGTACCACACTGAAACAGTCAATTAAACCTGGTTGCGACTAAAATTTTAGAGGATAACGCAGGTTATGTCTCGGTTAGTTCTGGTATTTGCAATCATCTGGCTCATACTTGTTCGCAAGATCCTGGGCTTTTTCTGGTTTGTGTCACGTAGTAATGCGGTACCACACCGAAACAGTCAATTAAACCTGGTTGCGATTAATATTTTAGAGGATAACGCGGGTTATGTCTCGGTTAGTTCTGGGTTTTGCCCTCATCTGGCTCGTACTTTCGCATTTCTCGCATACTTGTTGGCCAGATCCTGGGCTTTTTCTGGTTTGGGTCACGTAGTAATGTGGTACCACACTGAAACAGTCAATAGAAGCTGGTTCCGAATAGTATTTTAGAGGATAACGCCGGTTATATCTCGGTTAGGTCTGGGATTTGCCCTCATCTGGCTCGTACCTTCGCATTTTTCGCGTACTTGTTGGCCAGATCCTGGCCTTTTTCTGGCTCGGACCACGTAGTAATGTGCTACCACACCGAAACAGGGTATTAATCCCGGTTGCAATTAATATTTTAGAGGATAACGCCGGTTATGTCTCGGTTAGGGCTGGGATTTGCCCTCATCTGGCTCGTACTTTCGCATTTCTCGCATACTTGTTGGCCAGATCCTGGGCTTTTTCTGGTTTGGGTCACGTAGTAATGTGGTACCACACTGAAACAGTCAATAAAAGCTGGACCCGAATAGTATTTTAGAGGATAACGCTGGCTATGTCTGGGTTAGTTCTGGTATTTGCAATCATCTGGCTCATACTTTCGCGTTTTTCGCATATTTGTTGGCCAGATCCTGGGTTTTTTCTGGTTAGGATCCCGTAGTAACGAGGTTCCACACCGAAACAGTCAATTAAACCTGGTTGCGATTAATATTTTAGAGGATAACGCCGGTTATGTCTCGGTTAGGTCTGGGATTTGCCCTCATCTGGCTCGTACCTGCGCATTTTTCGCATACTTGTTGTCCATATCCTGGCCTTATTCTGGTTTGTATCACGTAGTAATGTGGTACCACACTGAAACAGTCAATAGAAGCTGGTTCCGAATAGTATTTTAGAGGATAACGCTGTCTATGTCTGGGTTAGTTCTGGTATTTGCAATCATCTGGCTCATACTTTCGCGTTTTTCGCATATTTGTTGGCAAGATCCTGGGTTTTTTCTGGTTTGGATTCCGTAGTAATGAGGTGCCACACCGAAACAGTCAATTAAACCTGGTTGCGAATAATATTTTAGAGGATAACGCCGGTTATGTCTCCGTTAGGGCTGGGATTTGCCCTCATCTGGCTCGTACCAATCGCATTTCTCGCATACTTGCTGGCCAGATCCTGGGCTTTTTCTGGTTCGGATCACGTAGTAATGTGGTACCACACTGAGACAGTCAATAAAAGTTGGTCCCGATTAGTATTTTAGAGGATAACGCTGGTTATGTTTCGGTTAGGTCTGGGATTTGCCCTCATCTGGCTCGTACTTTCGCATTTTTCGCATACTTGTTGGCCAGATCCTGGGTTTTTCCTGGTTTGGATCCCGTAATAATGACATTCCACACCGAAACAGTCAATTAAACCTGGTTTCTATTAATATTTTAGAGGATATTGCCGGTTATGTCTCGGTTAGGTCTGGGATTTGCCCTCATCTGGCCCGTACTTTCGCATTTTTCGCATACTTGAATGGCCAGATCCTGTGTTCTTCTATTGTTAGGATCACGTAGTAATGTGGTACCACACTGAAACAGTCAATAAAAGCTGGTTCCGAATAGTATTTTAGAGGATAACGCTAGCTATGTCTGGGTAAGTAATGGTATTTGCAATCATCTGGCTCATACTTTCGCGTTTTTCGCATATATGTTGGCCAGATCCTGGCCTTTTTCTGGATTGGGCCAAGTAGTAATGTGGGACCACACTGAAACAGTCAATTAAACCTGGTTGCGATTAATATTTTAGAGGATAACTCCGGTTATTTCTCGGTTAGGTCTGGGATTTGTCCTCATCTGGCTCGTACATTCGCATTTTTCGCATACTTGTTGGCCAGATCCTGGGTTTCTTCTGGTTTGGATAACGTAGTAATGTGGGACCACACAGAAACAGTCAATTAAACCTGGTTTCGATTAGTATTTTAGAGGATAACGCTGGTTATGTTTCGGTTAGGTCTGGGATTTGCCCTCATCTGGCTCGTACTTTCGCATTTTTCGCATACTTGTTGGCCAGATCCTGTGTTTTTCTATTGTTAGGATCACGTAGTAATGTGGTACCACACTGAAACAGTCAATTAAACCTGGTTGCGACTAAAATTTTAGAGGATAACGCAGGTTATGTCTCGGTTAGTTCTGGTATTTGCAATCATCTGGCTCATACTTGTTCTCAAGATCCTGGGCTTTTTCTGGTTTGTGTCACGTAGTAATGCGGTACCACACCGAAACAGTCAATTAAACCTGGTTGCGATTAATATTTTAGAGGATAACGCGGGTTATGTCTCGGTTAGTTCTGGGTTTTGCCCTCATCTGGCTCGTACTTTCGCATTTCTCGCATACTTGTTGGCCAGATCCTGGGCTTTTTCTGGTTTGGGTCACGTAGTAATGTGGTACCACACTGAAACAGTCAATAGAAGCTGGTTCCGAATAGTATTTTAGAGGATAACGCCGGTTATATCTCGGTTAGGTCTGGGATTTGCCCTCATCTGGCTCGTACCTTCGCATTTTTCGCGTACTTGTTGGCCAGATCCTGGCCTTTTTCTAGCTCGGACCACGTAGTAATGTGCTACCACACCGAAACAGGGTATTAATCCCGGTTGCAATTAATATTTTAGAGGATAACGCCGGTTATGTCTCGGTTAGGGCTGGGATTTGCCCTCATCTGGCTCGTACTTTCGCATTTCTCGCATACTTGTTGGCCAGATCCTGGGCTTTTTCTGGTTTGGGTCACGTAGTAATGTGGTACCACACTGAAACAGTCAATAAAAGCTGGACCCGAATAGTATTTTAGAGGATAACGCTGGCTATGTCTGGGTTAGTTCTGGTATTTGCAATCATCTGGCTCATACTTTCGCGTTTTTCGCATATTTGTTGGCCAGATCCTGGGTTTTTTCTGGTTAGGATCCCGTAGTAACGAGGTTCCACACCGAAACAGTCAATTAAACCTGGTTGCGATTAATATTTTAGAGGATAACGCCGGTTATGTCTCGGTTAGGTCTGGGATTTGCCCTCATCTGGCTCGTACCTGCGCATTTTTCGCATACTTGTTGTCCATATCCTGGCCTTATTCTGGTTTGTATCACGTAGTAATGTGGTACCACACTGAAACAGTCAATAGAAGCTGGTTCCGAATAGTATTTTAGAGGATAACGCTGTCTATGTCTGGGTTAGTTCTGGTATTTGCAATCATCTGGCTCATACTTTCGCGTTTTTCGCATATTTGTTGGCAAGATCCTGGGTTTTTTCTGGTTTGGATCCCGTAGTAATGAGGTTCCACACCGAAACAGTCAATTAAACCTGGTTGCGATTAATATTTTAGAGGATAACGCCGGTTATGTCTCGGTTAGGTCTGGGATTTGCCCTCATCTGGCTCGTACTTTCGCATTTTTCGCATACTTGTTGGCCAGATCCTGGGCTTTTTCTGGTTTGTATCACGTAGTAATGTGGTACCACACTGAAACAGTCAATGGAAGCTGGTTCCGAATAGTATTCTAGAGGATAACGCTGGCTATGTCTGGGTTAGTTCTGGTATTTGCAATCATCTTGCTCATACTTTCGCTTTTTTCGCATACTTGTTGGCCAGATGCTGGGTTTTTCTGGTTTGGACAACGTAGTAATGAGGTACCTCACTGAAACAGTCAATAAAAGCTGGTTCCGATTAGAGCTTTAGAGGATAACGCTGGTTATGTCTGGGTTAGTTCTGGTATTTGCAATCATCTGGCTCATGCTTTCGCGTTTTTCTCATATTTGTTGGCCAGATCCTGGGTTTTTTCTGGTTTGGATTCCGTAGTAATGAGGTGCCACACCGAAACAGTCAATTAAACCTGGTTGCGAATAATATTTTAGAGGATAACGCCGGTTATGTCTCCGTTAGGGCTGGGATTTGCCCTCATCTGGCTCGTACCAATCGCATTTCTCGCATACTTGTTGGCCAGATCCTGGGCTTTTTCTGGTTCGGATCACGTAGTAATGTGGTACCACACTGAGACAGTCAATAAAAGTTGGTCCCGATTAGTATTTTAGAGGATAACGCTGGTTATGTTTCGGTTAGGTCTGGGATTTGCCCTCATCTGGCTCGTACTTTCGCATTTTTCGCATACTTGTTGGCCAGATCCTGGGTTTTTCCTGGTTTGGATCCCGTAATAATGACATTCCACACCGAAACAGTCAATTAAACCTGGTTTCTATTAATATTTTAGAGGATATTGCCGGTTATGTCTCGGTTAGGTCTGGGATTTGCCCTCATCTGGCCCGTACTTTCGCATTTTTCGCATACTTGAATGGCCAGATCCTGTGTTCTTCTATTGTTAGGATCACGTAGTAATGTGGTACCACACTGAAACAGTCAATAAAAGCTGGTTCCGAATAGTATTTTAGAGGATAACGCTAGCTATGTCTGGGTAAGTAATGGTATTTGCAATCATCTGGCTCATACTTTCGCGTTTTTCGCATATATGTTGGCCAGATCCTGGCCTTTTTCTGGATTGGACCAAGTAGTAATGTGGGACCACACTGAAACAGTCAATTAAACCTGGTTGCGATTAATATTTTAGAGGATAACTCCGGTTATTTCTCGGTTAGGTCTGGGATTTGTCCTCATCTGGCTCGTACATTCGCATTTTTCGCATACTTGTTGGCCAGATCCTGGGTTTCTTCTGGTTTGGATAACGTAGTAATGTGGGACCACACTGAAACAGTCAATTAAACCTGGTTTCGATTAGTATTTTAGAGGATAACGCTGGTTATGTTTCGGTTAGGTCTGGGATTTGCCCTCATCTGGCTCGTACTTTCGCATTTTTCGCATACTTGTTGTGCAGATCCTGTGTTTTTCTATTGTTAGGATCACGTAGTAATGTGGTACCACACTGAAACAGTCAATTAAACCTGGTTGCGACTAAAATTTTAGAGGATAACGCAGGTTATGTCTCGGTTAGTTCTGGTATTTGCAATCATCTGGCTCATACTTGTTCTCAAGATCCTGGGCTTTTTCTGGTTTGTGTCACGTAGTAATGCGGTACCACACCGAAACAGTCAATTAAACCTGGTTGCGATTAATATTTTAGAGGATAACGCGGGTTATGTCTCGGTTAGTTCTGGGTTTTGCCCTCATCTGGCTCGTACTTTCGCATTTTTCGCATACTTGTTGGCCAGATCCTGGGCTTTTTCTGGTTTGTATCAAGTAGTAATGTGGTACCACACTGAAACAGTCAATAGAAGCTGGTTCCGAATAGTATTTTAGAGGATAACGCCGGTTATATCTCGGTTAGGTCTGGGATTTGCCCTCATCTGGCTCGTACCTTCGCATTTTTCGCGTACTTGTTGGCCAGATCCTGGCCTTTTTCTGGCTCGGACCACGTAGTAATGTGGTACCACACCGAAACAGGGTATTAATCCCGGTTGCAATTAATATTTTAGAGGATAACGCCGGTTATGTCTCGGTTAGGGCTGGGATTTGCCCTCATCTGGCTCGTACTTTCGCATTTCTCGCATACTTGTTGGCCAGATCCTGGGCTTTTTCTGGTTTGGGTCACGTAGTAATGTGGTACCACACTGAAACAGTCAATAAAAGCTGGACCCGAATAGTATTTTAGAGGATAACGCTGGCTATGTCTGGGTTAGTTCTGGTATTTGCAATCATCTGGCTCATACTTTCGCGTTTTTCGCATATTTGTTGGCCAGATCCTGGGTTTTTTCTGGTTGGGATCCCGTAGTAACGAGGTTCCACACCGAAACAGTCAATTAAACCTGGTTGCGATTAATATTTTAGAGGATAACGCCGGTTATGTCTCGGTTAGGTCTGGGATTTGTCCTCATCTGGCTCGTACATTCGCATTTTTCGCATACTTGTTGGCCAGATCCTGGGTTTCTTCTGGTTTGGATAACGTAGTAATGTGGGACCACACTGAAGCAGTCAATTAAACCTGGTTTCGATTAGTATTTTAGAGGATAACGCTGGTTATGTTTCGGTTAGGTCTGGGATTTGCCCTCATCTGGCTCGTACTTTCGCATTTTTCGCATACTTGTTGTGCAGATCCTGTGTTTTTCTATTGTTAGGATCACGTAGTAATGTGGTACCACACTGAAACAGTCAATTAAACCTGGTTGCGACTAAAATTTTAGAGGATAACGCAGGTTATGTCTCGGTTAGTTCTGGTATTTGCAATCATCTGGCTCATACTTGTTCTCAAGATCCTGGGCTTTTTCTGGTTTGTGTCACGTAGTAATGCGGTACCACACCGAAACAGTCAATTAAACCTGGTTGCGATTAATATTTTAGAGGATAACGCGGGTTATGTCTCGGTTAGTTCTGGGTTTTGCCCTCATCTGGCTCGTACTTTCGCATTTTTCGCATACTTGTTGGCCAGATCCTGGGCTTTTTCTGGTTTGTATCAAGTAGTAATGTGGTACCACACTGAAACAGTCAATAGAAGCTGGTTCCGAATAGTATTTTAGAGGATAACGCCGGTTATATCTCGGTTAGGTCTGGGATTTGCCCTCATCTGGCTCGTACCTTCGCATTTTTCGCGTACTTGTTGGCCAGATCCTGGCCTTTTTCTGGCTCGGACCACGTAGTAATGTGGTACCACACCGAAACAGGGTATTAATCCCGGTTGCAATTAATATTTTAGAGGATAACGCCGGTTATGTCTCGGTTAGGGCTGGGATTTGCCCTCATCTGGCTCGTACTTTCGCATTTCTCGCATACTTGTTGGCCAGATCCTGGGCTTTTTCTGGTTTGGGTCACGTAGTAATGTGGTACCACACTGAAACAGTCAATAAAAGCTGGACCCGAATAGTATTTTAGAGGATAACGCTGGCTATGTCTGGGTTAGTTCTGGTATTTGCAATCATCTGGCTCATACTTTCGCGTTTTTCGCATATTTGTTGGCCAGATCCTGGGTTTTTTCTGGTTGGGATCCCGTAGTAACGAGGTTCCACACCGAAACAGTCAATTAAACCTGGTTGCGATTAATATTTTAGAGGATAACGCCGGTTATGTCTCGGTTAGGTCTGGGATTTGCCCTCATCTGGCTCGTACCTGCGCATTTTTCGCATACTTGTTGTCCATATCCTGGCCTTATTCTGGTTTGTATCACGTAGTAATGTGGTACCACACTGAAACAGTCAATAGAAGCTGGTTCCGAATAGTATTTTAGAGGATAACGCTGGCTATGTCTGGGTTAGTTCTGGTATTTGCAATCATCTTGCTCATACTTTCGCTTTTTTCGCATACTTGTTGGCCAGATACTGGGTATTTCTGGTTTGGACAACGTAGTAATGAGGTACCTCACTGAAACAGTCAATAAAAGCTGGTTCCGATTAGAGTTTTAGAGGATAACGCTGGTTATGTCTGGGTTAGTTCTGGTATTTGCAATCATCTGGCTCATGCTTTCGCGTTTTTCTCATATTTGTTGGCCAGATCCTGGGTTTTTTCTGGTATGGATTCCGTAGTAATGAGGTGCCACACCGAAACAGTCAATTAAACCTGGTTGCGAATAATATTTTAGAGGATAACGCCGGTTATGTCTCGGTTAGGGCTGGGATTTGCCCTCATCTGGCTCGTACCAATCGCATTTCTCGCATACTTGTTGGCCAGATCCTGGGCTTTTTCTGGTTCGGATCACGTAGTAATGTGGTACCACACTGAGACAGTCAATAAAAGTTGGTCCCGATTAGTATTTTAGAGGATAACGCTGGTTATGTTTCGGTTAGGTCTGGGATTTGCCCTCATCTGGCTCGTACTTTCGCATTTTTCGCATACTTGTTGGCCAGATCCTGGGTTTTTCCTGGTTTGGATCCCGTAATAATGACATTCCACACCGAAACAGTCAATTAAACCTGGTTTCTATTAATATTTTAGAGGATATTGCCGGTTATATCTCGGTTAGGTCTGGGATTTGCCCTCATCTGGCCCGTACTTTCGCATTTTTCGCATACTTGAATGGCCAGATCCTGTGTTCTTCTATTGTTAGGATCACGTAGTAATGTGGTACCACACTGAAACAGTCAATAAAAGCTGGACCCGAATAGTATTTTAGAGGATAACGCTGGTTATGTCTGGGTTAGTTCTGGTATTTGCAATCATCTTGCTCATACTTTCGCTTTTTTCGCATACTTGTTGGCCAGATGCTGGGTTTTTTCTGGTTTGGACCACGTAGTAATGAGGTACCTCACTGAAACAGTCAATAAAAGCTGGTTCCGATTAGTGTTTTAGAGGATAACGCCGGTTATATCTCGGTTAGGTCTGGGATTTGCACTCATCTGGTTCGTACCTTCGCATTTTTCGCATACTTGTTGGCCAGATCCTGGCCTTTTTCTGGTTTGTATCACGTAGTAATGTGGTACCACACTGAAACAGTCAATAGAAGCTGGTTCCGAATAGTATTCTAGAGGATAACGCTGGCTATGTCTGGGTTAGTTCTGGTATTTGCAATCATCTTGCTCATACTTTCGCTTTTTTCGCATACTTGTTGGCCAGATGCTGGGTTTTTTCTGGTTTGGACAACGTAGTAATGAGGTACCTCACTGAAACAGTTAATAAAAGCTGGTTCCGATTAGAGTTTTAGAGGATAACGCTGGTTATGTCTGGGTTAGTTCTGGTATTTGCAATCATCTGGCTCATGCTTTCGCGTTTTTCTCATATTTGTTGGCCAGATCCTGGGTTTTTTCTGGTTTGGATTCCGTAGTAATGAGGTGCCACACCGAAACAGTCAATTAAACCTGGTTGCGAATAATATTTTAGAGGATAACGCCGGTAATGTCTCGGTTAGGGCTGCGATTTGCCCTCATCTGGCTCGTACCAATCGCATTTCTCGCATACTTGTTGGCCAGATCCTGGGCTTTTTCTGGTTCGGATCACGTAGTAATGTGGTACCACACTGAGACAGTCAATAAAAGTTGGTCCCGATTAGTATTTTAGAGGATAACGTTGGTTATGTTTCGGTTAGGTCTGGGACTTGCCCTCATCTGGCTCGTACTTTCGCATTTTTCGCATATTTGTTGGCCAGATCCTGGGTTTTTCCTGGTTTGGATCCCGTAATAATGACATTCCACACCGGAACAGTCAATTAAACCTGGTTTCTATTAATATTTTAGAGGATATTGCCGGTTATATCTCGGTTAGGTCTGGGATTTGCCCTCATCTGGCTCGTACATTCGCATTTTTCGCATACTTGAATGGCCAGATCCTGTGTTCTTCTATTGTTAGGATCACGTAGTAATGTGGTACCACACTGAAACAGTCAATAAAAGCTGGTTCCGAATAGTATTTTAGAGGATAACGCTAGCTATGTCTGGGTTAGTAATGGTATTTGCAATCATCTGGCTCATACTTTCGCGTTTTTCGCATATATGTTGGCCAGATCCTGGGTTTTTTCTGGTTAGGATCCTGTAGTAATGAGGTTCCACACCGAAACAGTCAATTAAACCTGGTTGCGATTAATATTTTAGAGGATAACGCCGGTTATGTCTCGGTTAGGTCTGGGATTTGCCCTCATCTGGCTCGTACATTCGCATTTTTCGCATACTTGTTGGCCAGATCCTGGGTTTCTTCTGGTTTGGATAACGTAGTAATGTGGGAGCACACTGAAACAGTCAATTAAACCTGGTTTCGATTAATATTTTGGAGGATAACTCCGGTTATTTCTCGGTTAGGTCTGGGATTTGCACTCATCTGTCCCGTACTTTCGCATTTTTCGCATACTTGTTGGCCAGATCCTGGCCTTTTTCTGGCTTGGACCAAGTAGTAATGTGGGACCACACTGAAACAGTCAATTAAACCTGGTTGCGATTAATATTTTAGAGGATAACGCCGGTTATGTCTCGGTTAGGTCTGGGATTTGTCCTCATCTGGCTCGTACATTCGCATTTTTCGCATACTTGTTGGCCAGATCCTGGGTTTCTTCTGGTTTGGATAACGTAGTAATGTGGGAGCACACTGAAACAGTCAATTAAACCTGGTTTCGATTAATATTTTGGAGGATAACTCCGGTTATTTCTCGGTTAGGTCTGGGATTTGCACTCATCTGTCTCGTACTTTCGCATTTTTCGCATACTTGAATGGCCAGATCCTGTGTTTTTCTATTGTTAGGATCACGTAGTAATGTGGTACCACACTGAAACAGTCAATTAAACCTGGTTGCGACTAAAATTTTAGAGGATAACGCAGGTTATGTCTCGGTTAGTTCTGGTATTTGCAATCATCTGGCTCATACTTGTTCGCAAGATCCTGGGCTTTTTCTGGTTTGTGTCACGTAGTAATGCGGTACCACACCGAAACAGTCAATTAAACCTGGTTGCGATTAATATTTTAGAGGATAACGCGGGTTATGTCTCGGTTAGGTCTGGGTTTTGCCCTCATCTGGCTCGTACTTTCGCATTTTTCGCATACTTGTTGGCCAGATCCTGGCCTTTTTCTGGTTTGTATCACGTAGTAATGTGGTACCACACTGAAACAGTCAATAGAAGCTGGTTCCGAATAGTATTTTAGAGGATAACGCCGGTTATATCTCGGTTAGGTCTGGGATTTGCCCTCATCTGGCTCGTACCTTCGCATTTTTCGCGTACTTGTTGGCCAGATCCTGGCTTTTTTCTGGCTCGGACCACGTAGTAATGTGGTACCACACCGAAACAGGGTATTAATCCCGGTTGCAATTAATATTTTAGAGGATAACGCCGGTTATGTCTCGGTTAGGGCTGGGATTTGCCCTCATCTGGCTCGTACTTTCGCATTTCTCGCATACTTGTTGGCCAGATCCTGGGCTTTTTCTGGTTTGGGTCACGTAGTAATGTGGTACCACACTGAAACAGTCAATAAAAGCTGGACCCGAATAGTATTTTAGAGGATAACGCTGGCTATGTCTGGGTTAGTTCTGGTATTTGCAATCATCTGGCTCATACTTTCGCGTTTTTCGCATATTTGTTGGCCAGATCCTGGGTTTTTTCTGGTTGGGATCCCGTAGTAACGAGGTTCCACACCGAAACAGTCAATTAAACCTGGTTGCGATTAATATTTTAGAGGATAACGCCGGTTATGTCTCGGTTAGGTCTGGGATTTGCCCTCATCTGGCTCGTACCTGCGCATTTTTCGCATACTTGTTGTCCATATCCTGGCCTTATTCTGGTTTGTATCACGTAGTAATGTGGTACCACACTGAAACAGTCAATAGAAGCTGGTTCCGAATAGTATTTTAGAGGATAACGCTGGCTATGTCTGGGTTAGTTCTGGTATTTGCAATCATCTTGCTCATACTTTCGCTTTTTTCGCATACTTGTTGGCCAGATACTGGGTATTTCTGGTTTGGACAACGTAGTAATGAGGTACCTCACTGAAACAGTCAATAAAAGCTGGTTCCGATTAGAGTTTTAGAGGATAACGCTGGTTATGTCTGGGTTAGTTCTGGTATTTGCAATCATCTGGCTCATGCTTTCGCGTTTTTCTCATATTTGTTGGCCAGATCCTGGGTTTTTTCTGGTATGGATTCCGTAGTAATGAGGTGCCACACCGAAACAGTCAATTAAACCTGGTTGCGAATAATATTTTAGAGGATAACGCCGGTTATGTCTCGGTTAGGGCTGGGATTTGCCCTCATCTGGCTCGTACCAATCGCATTTCTCGCATACTTGTTGGCCAGATCCTGGGCTTTTTCTGGTTCGGATCACGTAGTAATGTGGTACCACACTGAGACAGTCAATAAAAGTTGGTCCCGATTAGTATTTTAGAGGATAACGCTGGTTATGTTTCGGTTAGGTCTGGGATTTGCCCTCATCTGGCTCGTACTTTCGCATTTTTCGCATACTTGTTGGCCAGATCCTGGGTTTTTCCTGGTTTGGATCCCGTAATAATGACATTCCACACCGAAACAGTCAATTAAACCTGGTTTCTATTAATATTTTAGAGGATATTGCCGGTTATATCTCGGTTAGGTCTGGGATTTGCCCTCATCTGGCCCGTACTTTCGCATTTTTCGCATACTTGAATGGCCAGATCCTGTGTTCTTCTATTGTTAGGATCACGTAGTAATGTGGTACCACACTGAAACAGTCAATAAAAGCTGGACCCGAATAGTATTTTAGAGGATAACGCTGGTTATGTCTGGGTTAGTTCTGGTATTTGCAATCATCTTGCTCATACTTTCGCTTTTTTCGCATACTTGTTGGCCAGATGCTGGGTTTTTTCTGGTTTGGACCACGTAGTAATGAGGTACCTCACTGAAACAGTCAATAAAAGCTGGTTCCGATTAGTGTTTTAGAGGATAACGCCGGTTATATCTCGGTTAGGTCTGGGATTTGCACTCATCTGGTTCGTACCTTCGCATTTTTCGCATACTTGTTGGCCAGATCCTGGCCTTTTTCTGGTTTGTATCACGTAGTAATGTGGTACCACACTGAAACAGTCAATAGAAGCTGGTTCCGAATAGTATTCTAGAGGATAACGCTGGCTATGTCTGGGTTAGTTCTGGTATTTGCAATCATCTTGCTCATACTTTCGCTTTTTTCGCATACTTGTTGGCCAGATGCTGGGTTTTTTCTGGTTTGGACAACGTAGTAATGAGGTACCTCACTGAAACAGTTAATAAAAGCTGGTTCCGATTAGAGTTTTAGAGGATAACGCTGGTTATGTCTGGGTTAGTTCTGGTATTTGCAATCATCTGGCTCATGCTTTCGCGTTTTTCTCATATTTGTTGGCCAGATCCTGGGTTTTTTCTGGTTTGGATTCCGTAGTAATGAGGTGCCACACCGAAACAGTCAATTAAACCTGGTTGCGAATAATATTTTAGAGGATAACGCCGGTAATGTCTCGGTTAGGGCTGCGATTTGCCCTCATCTGGCTCGTACCAATCGCATTTCTCGCATACTTGTTGGCCAGATCCTGGGCTTTTTCTGGTTCGGATCACGTAGTAATGTGGTACCACACTGAGACAGTCAATAAAAGTTGGTCCCGATTAGTATTTTAGAGGATAACGCTGGTTATGTTTCGGTTAGGTCTGGGACTTGCCCTCATCTGGCTCGTACTTTCGCATTTTTCGCATATTTGTTGGCCAGATCCTGGGTTTTTCCTGGTTTGGATCCCGTAATAATGACATTCCACACCGGAACAGTCAATTAAACCTGGTTTCTATTAATATTTTAGAGGATATTGCCGGTTATATCTCGGTTAGGTCTGGGATTTGCCCTCATCTGGCTCGTACCTGCGCATTTTTCGCATACTTGTTGTCCATATCCTGGCCTTATTCTGGTTTGTATCACGTAGTAATGTGGTACCACACTGAAACAGTCAATAGAAGCTGGTTCCGAATAGTATTTTAGAGGATAACGCTGGCTATGTCTGGGTTAGTTCTGGTATTTGCAATCATCTGGCTCATACTTTCGCGTTTTTCGCATATTTGTTGGCCAGATCCTGGGTTTTTTCTGGTTAGGATCCCGTAGTAACGAGGTTCCACACCGAAACAGTCAATTAAACCTGGTTGCGATTAATATTTTAGAGGATAACGCCGGCTATGTCTCGGTTAGGTCTGGGATTTGCCCTCATCCGGCTCGTACTTTCGCATTTTTCGCATACTTGCTGGCCAGATCCTGGGCTTCTTCTGGTTTGGATCACGTAGAAATGTGGGACCACACTGAAACAGTCAACGAAACCTGGTTTCGATTAATATTTTAGAGGATAACTCCGGTTATTTCTCGGTTAGGTCTGGGATTTGCCCTCATCTGTCTCGAACTTCCGCAATTTTCGCATACTTATTGGCAAGATCCTGGCCTTTTTCTGGTTTGTATCACGTAGTAATGCGGTACTACACCGAAACAGTCAATTAAACCTGGTTGCGATTAATATTTTAGAGGATAACGCTGGTTATGTCTCGGTTAGGTCTGGGATTTGCCCTCACCTGGCCCGTAGTTTCGCATTTTTGCATTCTTGTTGGCCAGATCCTAGGCTTTTTGCTGATTTGGATCGCGTAGTAATGTGGTACCACACTGAAACAATCAATAGAAGCTGGTTCCGAATAGTATTTTAGAGGATAACGCTGGCTGTGTCTGGGTTAGTTCTGGTATTTGCAATCATCTGGCCCATACTTTCGCGTTTTTCGCATATTTATTGGCCAGATCCTGGGTTTTTTCTGGTTAGGATCCCGTAGTAATGTGGTACTACACCGATACAGTCAATTAAACCTGGTTGCGATTAATATTTTAGAGGATAACGCTGGTTATGTCTCGTTTAGGTCTGGGATTTGCCCTCACCTGGCCCGTACTTTCGCATTTTTGCATTCTTGTTGGCCAGATCCTAAGCTTTTTGCTGATTTGGATCACGTAGTAATGTGGTACCACACTGAAACAGTCAATAGAAGCTGGTTCCGAATAGTATTTTAGAGGATAACGCTGGCTATGTCTGGGTTAGTTCTGGTATTTGCAATCATCTGGCCCATACTTTCGCGTTTTTCGCATATTTATTGGCCAGATCCTGGGTTTTTTCTGGTTAGGATCCCGTAGTAATGAGGTTCCACACCGAAACAGTCAATTAAACCTGGTTGCGATTAATATTTTAGAGGATAACGCTGGTTATGTCTCGTTTAGGTCTGGGATTTGCCCTCACCTGGCCCGTAATTTCGCATTTTTGCATTCTTGTTGGCCAGATCCTAGGCTTTTTGCTGATTTGAATCACGTAGTAATGTGGTACCACACTGAAACAGTCAATAGAAGCTGGTTCCGAATAGTATTTTAGAGGATAACGCTGGCTATGTCTGGGTTAGTTCTGGTATTTGCAATCATCTGGCTCATACTTTCGCGTTTTTCGCATATTTATTGGCCAGATCCTGGGTTTTTTCTGGTTTGGATCCCGTAATAATGACGTTCCACACCGAAGGAGCCAATTAAACCTGGTTTCGATTAATATGTTAGAGGATAACGCCGGTTATATCTCGGTTAGATCCGGGATTTGCCCTCATCTGGCTCGTACCTGCGCATTTTTCGCATACTTGTTGGCCATATCCTGGCCTTATTCTGGTTTGTATCACGTAGTAATGTGGTGCCACACTGAAACAGTCAATAGAAGCTGGTTCCGAATAGTATTTTAGAGGATAACGCTGGCTATGTCTGGCTTAGTTCTGGTATTTGCAATCATCTGGCTCATACTTTCGCGTTTTTCGCATATTTGTTGGCAAGATCCTCGGTTTTTTCTGGTTTGGATCCCGTAGTAAAGAGGTTCCACACCGAAACAGTCAATTAAACCTGGTTGCGATTAATATTTTAGAGGATAACGCCGGTTATGTCTTGGCTAGGTCTGGGATTTGCCCTCATCTGGTTCGTACTTTCGCATTTTTCGCATACTTGTTGGCCAGATCCTGGGCTTTTTCTGGTTTGTATCACGTAGTAATGTGGTACCACACTGAAACAGTCAATAGAAGCTAGTTCCGAATAGTATTTTAGAGGACAACGCTGGTTATGTCTCGGTTAGGTCGGGGATTGGCCCTCATCTGGCCCGTACTTACGCATTTTTCGCATACTTGTTGGCCAGATCCTGGGCTTTTTCTGGTTTGGATCACGTAGTAATGTGGTACCACACTGAAACAGTCAATGGAAGCTAGTTCCGAATAGTATTTTAGAGGACAACGCTGGTTATGTCTCGGTTAGGTCTGGAATTGGCCCTCATCTGGCCCGTACTTTCGCATTTTTCGCATACTTGTTGACCAGATCCTGGGTTTTTTCTGGTTTGGACCACGTAGTAATGAGGTACCTCACTGAAACGGTCAATAAAAGCTGGTTCCGATTAGTGTTTTAGAGGATAACGCTGGTTATGTCTGGGTTAGTTCTGGTATTCGCAATCATCTGGCTCATACTTTCGCTTTTTTCGCATATTTATTGGCCAGATCCTGGGGTTTTTCTGGTTAGGATCCCGTAGTAATGAAGTTCCACACCGAAACAGTCAATTAAACCTGGTTGCGATTAATATTTTAGAGGATAACGCCGGTTATATCTCGGTTAGGTCTGGGATTTGCCCTCATCTGGCCCGTACTTTCGCATTTTTGCATTCTTGTTGGCCAGATCCTAGGCTTATTGCTGATTTGGATCACGTAGTTATGTGGTACCACACTGAAACAGTCAATAGAAGCTGGTTCCGAATAGTATTTTAGAGGATAACGCTGGCTATGTCTGGGTTAGTTCTGGTATTTGCAATCATCTGGCCCATACTTTCGCGTTTTTCGCATATTTGTTGGCCAGATGCTGGGTTTTTTCTGGTTTGGATCCCGTAATAATGACGTTCCACACCGAAACAGCCAATTAAACCTGGTTTCGATTAATATGTTAGAGGATAACGCCGGTTATATCTCGGTTAGATCCGGGGTTTGCCCTCATGTGGCTCGTACCTGCGCATTTTTCGCATACTTGTTGGCCATATCCTGGCCTTATTCTGGTTTGTATCACGTAGTAATGTGGTACCACACTGAAACAGTCAATAGAAGCTGGTTCCGAATAGTATTTTAGATGATAACGCTGGCTATGTCTGGCTTAGTTCTGGTATTTGCAATCATCTGGCTCATACTTTCGCGTTTTTCGCATATTTGTTGGCAAGATCCTGGGTTTTCTCTGGTTTGGATCCCGTAGTAATGAGGTTCCACACCGAAACAGTCAATTAAACCTGGTTGCGATTAATATTTTAGAGGATAACGCCGGTTATGTCTTGGTTAGGTCTGGGATTTGCCCTCATCTGGTTCGTACTTTCGCATTTTTCGCATACTTGTTGGCCAGATCCTGGGCTTTTTCTGGTTTGTGTCACGTAGTAATGTGGTACCACACTGAAACAGTCAATAGAAGCTAGTTCCGAATAGTATTTTAGAGGACAACGCTGGTTATGTCTCGGTTAGGTCGGGGATTGGCCCTCATCTGGCCCGTAATTTCGCATTTTTCGCATACTTGTTGGCCAGATCCTGGGCTTTTTCTGGTTTGGATCACGTAGTAATGTGGTACCACACTGAAACAGTCAATGGAAGCTAGTTCCGAATAGTATTTTAGAGGACAACGCTGGTTATGTCTCGGTTAGGTCTGGAATTGGCCCTCATCTGGCCCGTACTTTCGCATTTTTCGCATACTTGTTGGCCAGATCCTGGGTTTTTTCTGGTTTGGACCACGTAGTAATGAGGTACCTCACTGAAACGGTCAATAAAAGCTGGTTCCGATTAGTGTTTTAGAGGATAACGCTGGTTATGTCTGGGTTAGTTCTGGTATTCGCAATCATCTGGCTCATACTTTCGCTTTTTTCGCATATTTATTGGCCAGATCCTGGGGTTTTTCTGGTTAGGATCCCGTAGTAATGAAGTTCCACACCGAAACAGTCAATTAAACCTGGTTGCGATTAATATTTTAGAGGATAACGCCGGTTATATCTCGGTTAGGTCTGGGATTTGCCCTCATCTGGCCCGTACTTTCGCATTTTTGCATTCATGTTGGCCAGATCCTAGGCTTTTTGCTGATTTGGATCACGTAGTTATGTGGTACCACACTGAAACAGTCAATAGAAGCTGGTTCCGAATAGTATTTTAGAGGATAACGCTGGCTATGTCTGGGTTAGTTCTGGTATTTGCAATCATCTGGCCCATACTTTCGCGTTTTTCGCATATTTGTTGGCCAGATGCTGGGTTTTTTCTGGTTTGGATCCCGTAATAATGACGTTCCACACCGAAACAGCCAATTAAACCTGGTTTCGATTAATATGTTAGAGGATAACGCCGGTTATATCTCGGTTAGATCCGGGATTTGCCCTCATCTGGCTCGTACCTGAGCATTTTTCGCATACTTGTTGGCCATATCCTGGCCTTATTCTGGTTTGTATCACGTAGTAATGTGGTACCACACTGAAACAGTCAATAGAAGCTGGTTCCGATTAGTGTTTTAGAGGATAACGCTGGTTATGTCTGGGTTAGTTCTGGTATTTGCCCTCATCTGGCTCGTACCTTCGCATTTCTCGCATACTTGTTGGCCAGATCCTGGCCTTGTTCTGGCTTGGACCAAGTAGTAATGTGGGACCACACTGAAACAGTCAATTAAACCTGGTTGCGATTAATATTTTAGAGGATAACGCTGGTTATGTCTCGGTTAGGTCTGGGATTTGCCCTCATCTGGCCCGTACTTTCGCATTTTTCGCATACTTGTTGGCCAGATCCTGGGTTTTTTCTGGTTTGGACCACGTAGTAATGAGGTACCTCACTGAAACGGTCAATAAAAGCTGGTTCCGATTAGTGTTTTAGAGGATAACGCTGGTTATGTCTGGGTTAGTTCTGGTATTCGCAATCATCTGGCTCATACTTTCGCGTTTTTCGCATATTTGTTGGGAAGATCCTGGGTTTTTTCTGGTTTGGATCCCGTAGTAATGAGGTTCCACACCGAAACAGTCAATTAAACCTGGTTGCGATTAATATTTTAGAGGATAACGCCGGTTATGTCTTGGTTAGGTCTGGGATTTGCCCTCATCTGGCTCGTACTTTCGCATTTTTCGCATACTTGTTGGCCAGATCCTGGGCTTTTTCTGGTTTGTATCACGTAGTAATGTGGTACCACACTGAAACAGTCAATAGAAGCTAGTTCCGAATAGTATTTTAGAGGACAACGCTGGTTATGTCTCGGTTAGGTCTGGGATTGGCCCTCATCTGGCCCGTACTTTCGCATTTTTCGCATACTTGTTGGCCAGATCCTGGGCTTTTTCTGGTTTGGATCACGTAGTAATGTGGTACCTCACTGAAACAGTCAATAGAAGCTAGTTCCGAATAGTATTTTAGAGGACAACGCTGGTTATGTCTCGGTTAGGTCTGGGATTGGCCCTCATCTGGCCCGTACTTTCGCATTTTTCGCATACTTGTTGGCCAGATCCTGGGTTTTTTCTGGTTTGGACCACGTAGTAATGTTGTACTACACTGAAACAGTCAATAGAAGCTGGTTCCGAATAGTATTTTAGAGGATAACGCTGGCTATGTCTGGGTTAGTTCTGGTATTTGCAATCATCTTGCTCATACGTTCGCTTTTTTCGCATACTTGTTGGCCAGATGCTGGGTTTTTTCTAGTTTGGATCACGTAATAATTACGTTCCACACCGAAACAGTCAATTAAACCTAGTTTCGATTAATATTTTAGAGGATATTGCCGGTTATATCTCGGTTAGGTCTGGGACTTGCCCTCATCTGGCTCGTACCTTCGCATTTCTCGCATACTTGTTGGCCAGATCCTCGCCTTTTTCTGGTTTGTATCACGTAGTAATGTGGTACTACACTGAAACAGTCAATAGAAGCTGGTTCCGATTAGTGTTTTAGAGGATAACGCTGGTTATGTCTGGGTTAGTTCTGGTATTTGCAATCATCTGGCTCGTACTTTCGCATTTCTCGCATACTTGTTGGCCAGATGCTGGGTTTTTTCTGGTTTGGATCACGTAATAATGACGTTCCACACCGAAACAGTCAATTAAACCTAGTTTCGATTAATATTTTAGAGGATATTGCCGGTTATATCTCGGTTAGGTCTGGGATTTGCCCTCATCTGGCTCGTACCTTCGCATTTCTCGCATACTTGTTGGCCAGATCCTGGCCTTGTTCTGGCTTGGACCAAGTAGTAATGTGGGACCACACTGAAACAGTCAATTAAACCTGGTTGCGATTAATATTTTAGAGGATAACGCTGGTTATGTCTCGGTTAGGTCTGGGATTTGCCCTCATCTGGCCCGTACTTTCGCATTTTTCGCATACTTGAATGGCCAGATCCTGTGTTTTTCTATTGTTAGGATCACGTAGTAGTGTGGTACTACACCGAAACAGTCAATTGAACCTGGTTGCGATTAATATTTTAGAGGATAACGCCGGTTATGTCTCGGTTAGGTCTGGGATTTGCCCTCATCTGGCTCGTACTTTCGCAATTTTCGCATACTTATTGGCAAGATCCTGGCCTTTTTCTGGTTTGTATCACGTAGTAATGCGGTACTACACCGAAACAGTCAACTAAACCTGGTTGCGATTAATATTTTAGAGGATAACGCTGGTTATGTCTCGGTTAGGTCTGGGATTTGTCCTCACCTGGCCCGTAGTTTCGCATTTTTGCATTCTTGTTGGCCAGATCCTAGGTTTTTTGCTGATTTGGATCACGTAGTAATGTGGTACCACACTGAAACAGCCAATAGAAGCTGGTTCCGAATAGTACTTTAGAGGATAACGCTGGCTATGTCTGGGTTAGTTCTGGTATTTGCAATCATCTGGCTCATACTTTCGCGTTTTTCGCATATTTATTGGCCAGATCCTGGGTTTTTTCTGGTTAGGATCCCGTAGTAATGAGGTTCCACACCGAAACAGTCAATTAAACCTGGTTGCGATTACTATTTTAGAGGATAACGCCGGTTATATCTCGGTTAGGTCTGGGATTTGCCCTCATCTGGCCCGTACTTTCGCATTTTTGCATTCTTGTTGGCCAGATCCTAGGCTTTTTGCTGATTTGGATCACGTAGTTATGTGGTACTACACTGAAACAGTCAATAGAAGCTGGTTCCGATTAGTGTTTTAGAGGTTAACGCTGGCTATGTCTGGGTTAGTTCTGGCATTTGCAATCATCTTGCTCATACTTTCGCTTTTTTCGCATACTAGTTGGCCAGATGCTGGGTTTTTTCTGGTTTGGATCACGTAATAATGACGTTCCACACCGAAACAGTCAATTAAACCTAGTTTCGATTAATATTTTAGAGGATATTGCCGGTTATATCTCGGTTAGGTCTGGGATTTGCCCTCATCTGGCTCGTACCTTCGCATTTCTCGCATACTTGTTGGCCAGATCCTGGCCTTTTTCTGGTTTGTATCACGTAGTAATGTGGTACTACACTGAAACAGTCAATAGAAGCTGGTTCCGAATAGTATTTTAGAGGATAACGCTGGCTATGTCTGGGTTAGTTCTGGTATTTGCAATCATCTTGCTCATACTTTCGCTTTTTTCGCATACTTGTTGGCCAGATGCTGGGTTTTTTCTAGTTTGGACCACGTAGTAATGAGGTACCTCACTGAAACAGTCAATAAAAGCTGGTTCCGGTTAGTGTTTTAGAGGATAACGCTGGCTATGTCTGGGTTAGTTCTGGTATTTGCAATCATCTTGCTCATACTTTCGCTTTTTTCGCATACTTGTTGGCCAGATGCTGGGTTTTTTCTAGTTTGGACCACGTAGTAATGAGGTACCTCACTGAAACAGTCAATAAAAGCTGGTTCCGATTAGTGTTTTAGAGGATAACGCTGGTTATGTCTGGGTTAGTTCTGGTATTTGCAATCATCTGGCTCGTACTTTCGCATTTCTCGCATACTTGTTGGCCAGATGCTGGGTTTTTTCTGGTTTGGATCACGTAATAATGACGTTCCACACCGAAACAGTCAATTAAACCTAGTTTCGATTAATATTTTAGAGGATATTGCCGGTTATATCTCGGTTAGGTCTGGGATTTGCCCTCATCTGGCTCGTACCTTCGCATTTCTCGCATACTTGTTGGCCAGATCCTGGCCTTGTTCTGGCTTGGACCAAGTAGTAATGTGGGACCACACTGAAACAGTCAATT
This sequence comes from Colletes latitarsis, assembly GCF_051014445.1. Classification (NCBI taxonomy): domain Eukaryota; kingdom Metazoa; phylum Arthropoda; class Insecta; order Hymenoptera; family Colletidae; genus Colletes; species Colletes latitarsis. Next base: position 12,313,730 of record NW_027488366.1, read on the forward strand.
AAACCTGGTTGCGATTAATATTTTAGAGGATAACGCTGGTTATGTCTCGGTTAGGTCTGGGATTTGCCCTCATCTGGCCCGTACTTTCGCATTTTTCGCATACTTGAATGGCCAGATCCTGTGTTTTTCTATTGTTAGGATCACGTAGTAGTGTGGTACTACACCGAAACAGTCAATTGAACCTGGTTGCGATTAATATTTTAGAGGATAACGCCGGTTATGTCTCGGTTAGGTCTGGGATTTGCCCTCATCTGGCTCGTACTTTCGCAATTTTCGCATACTTATTGGCAAGATCCTGGCCTTTTTCTGGTTTGTATCACGTAGTAATGCGGTACTACACCGAAACAGTCAACTAAACCTGGTTGCGATTAATATTTTAGAGGATAACGCTGGTTATGTCTCGGTTAGGTCTGGGATTTGCCCTCACCTGGCCCGTAGTTTCGCATTTTTGCATTCTTGTTGGCCAGATCCTAGGTTTTTTGCTGATTTGGATCACGTAGTAATGTGGTACCACACTGAAACAGCCAATAGAAGCTGGTTCCGAATAGTACTTTAGAGGATAACGCTGGCTATGTCTGGGTTAGTTCTGGTATTTGCAATCATCTGGCTCATACTTTCGCGTTTTTCGCATATTTATTGGCCAGATCCTGGGTTTTTTCTGGTTAGGATCCCGTAGTAATGAGGTTCCACACCGAAACAGTCAATTAAACCTGGTTGCGATTACTATTTTAGAGGATAACGCCGGTTATATCTCGGTTAGGTCTGGGATTTGCCCTCATCTGGCCCGTACTTTCGCATTTTTGCATTCTTGTTGGCCAGATCCTAGGCTTTTTGCTGTTTTGGATCACGTAGTTATGTGGTACTACACTGAAACAGTCAATAGAAGCTGGTTCCGATTAGTGTTTTAGAGGTTAACGCTGGCTATGTCTGGGTTAGTTCTGGCATTTGCAATCATCTTGCTCATACTTTCGCTTTTTTCGCATACTAGTTGGCCAGATGCTGGGTTTTTTCTGGTTTGGATCACGTAATAATGACGTTCCACACCGAAACAGTCAATTAAACCTAGTTTCGATTAATATTTTAGAGGATATTGCCGGTTATATCTCGGTTAGGTCTGGGATTTGCCCTCATCTGGCTCGTACCTTCGCATTTCTCGCATACTTGTTGGCCAGATCCTGGCCTTTTTCTGGTTTGTATCACGTAGTAATGTGGTACTACACTGAAACAGTCAATAGAAGCTGGTTCCGAATAGTATTTTAGAGGATAACGCTGGCTATGTCTGGGTTAGTTCTGGTATTTGCAATCATCTTGCTCATACTTTCGCTTTTTTCGCATACTTGTTGGCCAGATGCTGGGTTTTTTCTAGTTTGGACCACGTAGTAATGAGGTACCTCACTGAAACAGTCAATAAAAGCTGGTTCCGATTAGTGTTTTAGAGGATAACGCTGGCTATGTCTGGGTTAGTTCTGGTATTTGCAATCATCTGGCTCATACTTTCGCTTTTTTCGCATACTTGTTGGCCTGATGCTGGGTTTTTTCTGGTTTGGATCACGTAATAATGACGTTCCACACCGAAACAGTCAATTAAACCTAGTTTCGATTAATACTTTAGAGGATATTGCCGGTTATATCTCGGTTAGGTCTGGGATTTGCCCTCATCTGGCTCGTACCTTCGCATTTCTCGCATACTTGTTGGCCAGATCCTGGCCTTTTTCTGGTTTGTATCACGTAGTAATGTGGTACTACACTGAAACAGTCAATAGAAGCTGGTTCCGAATGGTATTTTAGAGGATAACGCTGGCTATGTCTGGGTTAGTTCTGGTATTTGCAATCATCTTGCTCATACTTTCGCTTTTTTCGCATACTTGTTGGCCAGATGCTGGGTTTTTTCTAGTTTGGACCACGTAGTAATGAGGTACCTCACTGAAACAGTCAATAAAAGCTGGTTCCGATTAGTGTTTTAGAGGATAACGCTGGCTATGTCTGGGTTAGTTCTGGTATTTGCAATCATCTTGCTCATACTTTCGCTTTTTTCGCATACTTGTTGGCCAGATGCTGGGTTTTTTCTAGTTTGGACCACGTAGTAATGAGGTACCTCACTGAAACAGTCAATAAAAGCTGGTTCCGATTAGTGTTTTAGAGGATAACGCTGGCTATGTCTGGGTTAGTTCTGGTATTTGCAATCATCTTGCTCATACTTTCGCTTTTTTCACATACTTGTTGAACGGATCCTGGGTTTTTTCTGGTTTGGATCACGTAGTAATGTGGTACCACACTGAAACATTCAATTAAACCTGGTCTTGATAAATATTTTAGAGGATAACGCAAGTTAGGTCTGGGATAGGTCTAGGATTTGCCCTCATCAGGCTCTTACTATCGCATATTTCTCATACTTCGTGGCTAGATCCTGGGCTATTTCTGGATTGGATCACGTAGTAAAGTGGTACCACACTGAAACATTCAATGAAACCTGTTCTGGATAAATATTTTAGAGGATAACGCATCTTAGGTCTGGGTTAGGTCTAAGATTTGCCCTCATCAGGCTCACAGTTTCGCGTTTTTCACATACTTGTTAAACAGATCCTGGGTTTTTTCTGGTTTGGATCACGTAGTAATGTGGTACCACACTAAAACAGTCAATTAAACCTGGTTTCGATCTATATTTTACAGGATCACGCAAGCTCGGTCTGGGATAGGTCTGGGATTAGCCCTCATCAGACTCATACTTTCGCACACTTCACATACTCGTTGACAAGATCCTGGGTTTTTTTCTGGCTTGGATCACGTAGTAATGTGGTTCCACACTGAAACAGTCGATTAAACTTGGCTTCGATCAATATTTTAGAGGATAACGCAAGTTAGGTCTGGGACAGGTCTGGGATTTGCCCTCATCAGGCTCATACTTTCGCGTTTTTCACATACTTGTTGAACGGATGCTAGGTTTTTTCTGGTTTGGTTCACGTAGTAATGTGGGTCCACACTGAAACAATCAATTAAACCTGGTCTTGATAAATATTTTAGAGGATAACGCATGTTAGGTCCGTGATAGGTCTGGGATTTGCCCTCATCAGACTCACACTTTCGCACACTTCACATACTCGTTGAACAGATCCTGCATTATTTTCTGGTTTGGATCACATAGTAATGTGGTACCACACTGAAACATTCAATTGAACCTGGCCTTGATAAATATTTTGGAGGATAACGCGAGTTAGGTCTGGGATAGGTCTGGGATTTGCTCTCATCAGGCTCATTCTTTCGCATATTTCTCATACTTGATGGCTAGATCCTGAGCTTTTTCTGGATTGCATCACGTAGTAATGTAGTACCACACTGAAACAGTCAATGAAACCTGGTTTCCATCAATATTTTAGAGGACAACGCAAGTTAGGTCTAGGTAAGGCCTGAGATTTTCACTGATCAGACTCATACATTCGCATTCTTCACATACTTTATGAACGGATCCTGGGTTTTTTCTGGTTTGGATCACGTAGTTATGTGGGTCCACACTGAAACAATCAATTAAACCAGGTCTTGATAAATGTTTTAGAGGATAACGCGTGTTAGGTCTGGGATAGGTCTGGGATTTGCCCTCATGAGGCTCATACTTTCGCGTTTTTCACATACTTGTTGAACAGATCCTGGGTTTTTTCTGGTTTTGATCCCGTAGTAGTGTGGTACCACAATAAAACAGTCAATTAAACCTGGTTTCGATCAATATTTTAGAGGATATCGCAAGTTAGGTCTGGGATAGGTCTGGGATTTGCCCTCATCAGACTCATACTTTCGCACACTTGACATACTCGTTGATCAAATCCTGGGTTTTTTTCTGGTTTGGATCACGTAGTAATGTGGTACCACACTGAAACATTCAATGAAACCAGGTCTGGATAAATATTTTAGAGGATAACGCAAGTTAGGTCTGGGATAGGTCTGGGATTTTCACTCATCAGACTCATACTTTCGCATTCTTCACATACTTGTTGAACGGATCCTGGGTTTTTTCTGGATTGGATCACGTAGTAATGTGGTACCACACTAAAACATTCAATGAAACCTGGTCTGGATAAATATTTTAGAGGATAACGCAAGTTAGGTCTGGGGTAGGTCTGGGATTAGCCCTCATCAGACTCATACTTTCGCACACTTCACATACTCGTTGAACAGATCCTGGGTTTTTTTCTGGTTTGGATCACGTAGTAATCTGGTAACACACTGAAACAGTCGATTAAACCTGGTTTCGATCAATATTATTGAGGATAACGCATGTTAGGTCTAGGTTAGGCCTGGGATTTTCACTCATCAGGCTCATACTTTCGCATTCTTCACATACTTGTTGGACAGATACTGGGTTTTTTCTGGTTTGGTTCACGCAGTAATGTGGTACCACACTGAAACATTCAATTAAACCTGGTCTTGATAAATATTTTAGAGGATAACGCAAGTTAGGTCTGGGATAGGTCTGGGATTTGCCCTCATCAGACTCATACCTACGCACACTTCACATACTCGGTGAACAGATCCTGGGTTATTTTCTGGTTTGGATCACATAGTAATGTGGTACCACACTGAAACAGTCAATTAAACCTGGTTTCCATCAATAGTTTAGAGGACAACGCATGTTAGGTCTAGGTTAGGCCTGGGATTTGCCCACATCAGGGTCATACTTTCGCAGTTGTAACATACATGTTGACCTGATCGAGGGTTTTTTCTGCTTTGGATCACGCAGTAAAGTGGTACCACACTGAAACATTCCATTAAACCTGGTTTGGATCAATATTTTTGAGGATAACGCATGTTAGGTCTAGGTTAGGCCTGGGATTTTCACTCATCAGGCTCATACTTTCGCATTCTTCACATACTTGTTGGACAGATACTGGGTTTTTTCTGGTTTGGTTCACGCAGTAATGTGGTACCACACTGAAACATTCAATTAAACCTGGTCTTGATAAATATTTTAGAGGATAACGCATGTTAGGTTTGGGTTAGGTCTTGGATTTGCCCTCATCAGGCTCATACTTTCGCATATCTCTCATACTTCATGGCTAGACCCTGGGCTGTTTCTGGATTGTATCACGTAGTAATGTGGTACCACGCTGAAACAGTCAATTAAACCTGATTTCGATCAATATTTTAGAGGATAACGCAAGTTAGGTCTGGGATAGGTCTGGGATTCGCCCTCATCAGGCTCATACTTTCGCATATTTCTCATACATGATGGCTAGATCCTGGGTTTCTTCCGGTTTGGGTCACGTAGTAGTGTGGTACCACACTGAAACAGTCGATTAAATCTGGTTTCGAACAATATTTTTTAGGATAACGCATGTTAGGTCTAGGTTAGGCCGGGGATTTTCACTCATCAGACTCATACTTTCGCATTCTTCACATACTTGTCGAACGGATGCTGGGTTTTTACTGGTTTGGATCACGTAGTAATGTGGTACCACACTGAAACATTCAATTAAACCTGGTCTTGATAAATATTTTAGAGGATAACGCATGTTAGGTCTGGGATAGGTCTGGGATTTGCATTCATCAGACTCATACTTCCGCACGCCTCACATACTCGTTGAACAGATCCTGGGTTATTTTCTGGTTTGGATCACATAGTAATGTGGTACCACACTGAAACAGTCGATTAAACCGGGTTTCGATCAATATTTTTGAGGATAACGCATGTCAGGTCTAGGTTAGACCTGGGATTTTCACTCTTCAGACTCATACTTTCGCATTCTTCACATACTTGTTGAACGGATCCTGGGTTTTTTCTGGTTTGGATCACGTAGTAATGTGGGACCACACTGAAACAATCAATTAAACCTGGTCTTGATAAATATTTTAGAGGATAACGCATGTTAGGTCTGGGTTTGGTCTAGGATTTGCCCTCGTCAGGCTCATACTTTCGCATATTTCTCATACTTGATGGCTAGATCCTGGGCTTTTTCTGGATTGCATCATGTAGTAATGAAGTACAACACTGAAACAGTCAATTAAACCTGGTTTCCATCAATATCTTAGAGGACAACGCAAGTTAGGTCTGGGATAGGTCTGGGATTTGCCCTCATGAGGCTCATACTTTCGCGTTTTTCACATACTTGTTGAACAGATCCTGGGTTTTTTCTGGTTTGGATCACGTAGTAGTGTGGTACCACACTGAAACAGTACATTAAACCTGGTTTCGATCAATATTTTTGAGGATAACGCATGTTAGGTCTAGGTTAGGCCGGGGATTTTCACTCATCAGACTCATACTTTCGCATTCTTCGCATACTTGTTGAACGGATCCTGGGTTTTGTCTGGTTTGGATCACGTAGTAATGTGGTACCACACTGAAACAGTACATTGAACCTGGTTTCGATCAATATTTTTGAGGATAACGCATGTTAGGTCTAGGTTAGGCCGGGGATTTTCACTCATCAGACTCATACTTTGGCATTCTTCACATACTTGTTGAACGGATCCTGGGTTTTTTCTGGTTTGGTTCACGTAGTAATGTGATACCACACTGGAACATTCAATTAAACCTGGTCTTGATAAATATTTTAGAGGATAACGCATGTTAGGTTTGGGTTAGGTCTAGGATTTGCCCTCATCAGGCTCATACTTTCGCATATTTCTCATACTTCATGGCTAGATCCTGGGCTGTTTCTGGATTGTATTACGTAGTAATGTGGTACCACGCTGAAACAGTCAATTAAACCTGGTTTCGATCAATAGTTTTGAGGATAACGCGTGTTAGGTCTAGGTTAGCCCAGGGATTTTCACTCATCAGACTCATACTTTCGCATTCTTCACATACTTGTTGAACGGATCCTGGGTTTTTTCTGGTTTGGATCACGTAGTAATGTGGGACCACACTGAAACAATCAATTAAACCTGGTCATGATAAATATTATAGAGGATAACGCACGTTAGGTCTGGGTTAGGACTAGGATTTGCCCCCATCAGGTTCATACTTTCGCATATTTCTCATACTTCATGGCTGGATCCTGGGCTATTTCTGGATTGGATCACGTGGTAATGTGGTACCACACTGAAACAGTCAATTAAACCTGGTTTCCATCAATATTTTAGAGGAAAACGCATGTTAGGTCTAGGTTAGGCCTGGGATTTGCCCTCATCAGGGTCATACTTCCGCAGTTTTAACATACATGTTGGCCTGATCGAGGGTTTTTTCTGCTTTGGATCACGTAGTGAAGTGGTACCGCACTGAAGCAGACCATTAAACCTGGTTTGGATCAATATTTTAGAGGATAACGCATGTTAGGTTTGGGTTAGGTCTAGGATTTGCACTCATCAGGCACATACTTTCGCATATTTCTCATACTTCATGGCTAGATCCTGGGCTGTTTCAGGATTGTATCACGTAGTAATTTGGTACCACGCTGAAACAGTCAATTAAAACTGATTTCGATCAATATCTTAGAGGATAACGCAAGTTTGGTCTGGGATAGGTTTGGGATTTGCCCTCATCAGGCTCATACTTTCGCGTTTTTGACATACTTGTTGAACTGGTCCTCGGTTTTTTCTGGTTTGGATCACGTAGCAATGTGGTACCACACTGAAGCAGTCGATTAAACCTGGTTGCGATCAATATTTTAGAGGATAACGCAAGTTTGGTCTGGGATAGGTCTGGGATTTGCCCTCATCAGGGTCATACCTTCGCATTCTTCACATACTTGTTGAACGGATCCTGGGTTTTTTCTGGTTTGGTTCACGTAGTAATGTGATACCACACTGGAACATTCAATTAAACCTGGTCTTGATAAATATTTTAGAGGATAACGCATGTTAGGTTTGGGTTAGGTCTAGGATTTGCCCTCATCAGGCTCATACTTTCGCATATTTCTCATACTTCATGGCTAGATCCTGGGCTGTTTCTGGATTGTATTACGTAGTAATGTGGTACCACGCTGAAACAGTCAATTAAACCTGGTTTCGATCAATAGTTTTGAGGATAACGCGTGTTAGGTCTAGGTTAGCCCAGGGATTTTCACTCATCAGACTCATACTTTCGCATTCTTCACATACTTGTTGAACGGATCCTGGGTTTTTTCTGGTTTGGATCACGTAGTAATGTGGGACCACACTGAAACAATCAATTAAACCTGGTCATGATAAATATTATAGAGGATAACGCATGTTAGGTCTGGGTTAGGACTAGGATTTGCCCCCATCAGGTTCATACTTTCGCATATTTCTCATACTTCATGGCTGGATCCTGGGCTATTTCTGGATTGGATCACGTGGTAATGTGGTACCGCACTGAAACAGTCAATTAAACCTGGTTTCCATCAATATTTTAGAGGAAAACGCATGTTAGGTCTAGGTTAGGCCTGGGATTTGCCCTCATCAGGGTCATACTTCCGCAGTTTTAACATACATGTTGGCCTGATCGAGGGTTTTTTCTGCTTTGGATCACGTAGTGAAGTGGTACCGCACTGAAGCAGACCATTAAACCTGGTTTGGATCAATATTTTAGAGGATAACGCATGTTAGGTTTGGGTTAGGTCTAGGATTTGCACTCATCAGGCACATACTTTCGCATATTTCTCATACTTCATGGCTAGATCCTGGGCTGTTTCAGGATTGTATCACGTAGTAATTTGGTACCACGCTGAAACAGTCAATTAAAACTGATTTCGATCAATATCTTAGAGGATAACGCAAGTTTGGTCTGGGATAGGTTTGGGATTTGCCCTCATCAGGCTCATACTTTCGCGTTTTTGACATACTTGTTGAACTGGTCCTCGGTTTTTTCTGGTTTGGATCACGTAGCAATGTGGTACCACACTGAAGCAGTCGATTAAACCTGGTTGCGATCAATATTTTAGAGGATAACGCAAGTTTGGTCTGGGATAGGTCTGGGATTTGCCCTCATCAGGGTCATACCTTCGCATTCTTCACATACTTGTTGAACGGATCCTGGGTTTTTTCTGGTTTGGATCACGTAGTAATGTGGGACCACACTGAAACAATCAATTAAACCTGGTCATGATCAATATTTTAGAGAATAATTCATGTTATGTCTAGGTTAGGTCTGGGATTTGCTCTCATCAGGCTCATTCTTTCGCATATTTCTCATACTTGATGGCTAGATCCTGGGCTTTTTCTGGACTGCATCACGTAGTAATGAAGTACAACACTGAAACAGTCAATTAAACCTGGTTTCCATCAATATTTTAGAGGACAACGCATGTTAGGTCTAGGTTAGGCCTGGGATTTGCCCACATCAGGGTCATACTTCCGCAGTTTTAACATACATATTGACCTGATCGAGGGTTTTTTCTGCTTTGGATCACGTAGTAAAGTGGTACCACACTGAAACAGTCCATTAAACCTGGTTTGGTTCAATATTTTAGAGGATAACGCATGTTAGGTCTAGGTTTGCCCTGGGATTTTCACTCATCAGACCCATACTTTCGCATTCTTCACATACTTGTTGACCGGATCCTGGGTTTTTTCTGGTTTGGTTCACGTAGTAATGTGGTACCACACTGAAACATTCAATTAAACCTGGTCTTGATAAATATTTTAGAGGATCACGCAAGTTAGGTCTGGGATAGGTCTGGGATTCGCCCTCATCAGGCTCATACTTTCGCATATCTCTCATACTTCATGGCTAGACCCTGGGCTGTTTCTGGATTGTATCACGAAGTAATGTGGTACCACGCTGAAACAGTCAATTAAACCTGATTTCGATCAATATTTTAGAGGATAACGCAAGTTAGGTCTGGGATAGGTCTGGGATTCGCCCTCATCAGGCTCATACTCTCGCATATTTCTCATACTTGATGGCTAGATCCTGGGTTTCTTCCGGTTTGGGTCACGTGGTAGTGTGGTACCACACTGAAACAGTCGATTAAACCTGGTTTCGAACAATATTTTTTAGGATAACGCATGTTAGGTCTAGGTTAGGCCGGGGATTTTCACTCATCAGACTCATACTTTCGCATTCTTCACATACTTGTTGAACGGATCCTGGGTTTTTACTGGTTTGGATCACGTAGTAATGTGGTACCACACTGAAACATTCAATTAAACCTGGTCTTGATAAATATTTTAGAGGATCACGCAAGTTAGGTCTGGGATAGGTCTAGGATTTGCTCTCATCAGGCTCATACTTTCGCATATTTCTCATACTTCATGGCTAGATCCTGGGATATTTCTGGATTGGACCACGTAGTAAAGTGGTACCACAACTAAAACAGTCAATTAAACCTGGTTTCGACCACTATTTTAGAGGATAACGCAAGTTAGGTCTGGGATAGGTCTGGGATTATCCCTCATCAGACTCATACTTTCGCACACTTCACATACTCGTTGACAAGATCCTGGGTTTTTTTCTGGTTTGGATCACGTAGTAATGTGGTACCACACTGAAACTGTCGATTAAACCTGGTTTCGAACACTATTTTAGAAGACAATGCAAGTTAGGTCTGGGATAGGTGTGGGTTTTGCCCTCATCAGGCTCATACTTTCGCGTTTTTCACATACTTGTTGAACAGATCCTGGTTTTTTTCTGGTTTGGATCACGTAGTAGTGTGGTACCACACTGAAACAGTCAATTAAACCTGGTTTCGATCACTATTTTACAGGATAACGCAAGTTAGGTCTGGGATAGGTCCGGGATTATCCCTCATCAGACTCATACTTTCGCACACTTCACATACTCGTTGACAAGATCCTGGGTTTTTTTCTGGTTTGGATCACGTAGTAATGTGGTACCACACTGAAACTGTCGGTTAAACCTGGTTTCGAACAATATTTTAGTGGATAACGCAAGTTAGGTCTGGGATAGGTCTGGGATTTGCCCTCATCAGACTCACACCTACGCACACTTCACATACTCGGTGAACACATCCTGGGTTATTTTCCGGTTTGGATCACATAGTGATGTGGTACCAAACTGAAACAGTCAATTAAACCTGGTTTCCATCAATAGTTTGGAGGACAACGCATGGTAGGTCTAGGTTAGGCCTGGGATTTGCCCACATCAGGGTCATACTTTCGCAGTTTTAACATACATGTTGACCTGATCGAGGGTTTTTTCTGCTTTGGATCACGCAGTAAAGTGGTACCACACTGAAACAGTCCATTAAACCTGGTTTGGATCAATATTTTTGAGGATAACGCATGTTAGGTCTAGGTTAGGCCTGGGATTTTCACTCATCAGGCTCATACTTTCGCATTCTTCACATACTTGTTGGACAGATACAGGGTTTTTTCTGGTTTGGTTCACGCAGTAATGTGGTAACACACTGAAACATTCAATTAAACCTGGTCTTGATATATATTTTAGAGGATAACGCATGTTAGGTTTGGGTTAGGACTTGGATTTGCCCTCATCAGGCTCATACTTTCGCATATCTCTCATACTTCATGGCTAGACCCTGGGCTGTTTCTGGATTGTATCACGAAGCAATGTGGTACCACGCTGAAACAGTCAATTAAACCTGATTTCGATCAATATTTTAGAGGATAACGCAAGTTAGGTCTGGGATAGGTCTGGGATTCGCCCTCATCAGGCTCATACTTTCGCATATTTCTCATACTTGATGGCTAGATCCTGGGTTTCTTCCGGTTTGGGTCACGTGGTAGTGTGGTACCACACTGAAACAGTCGATTAAACCTGGTTTCGAACAATATTTTTTAGGATAACGCATGTTAGGTCTAGGTTAGGCCGGGGATTTTCACTCATCAGACTCATACTTTCGCATTCTTCACATACTTGTTGAACGGATCCTGGGTTTTTACTGGTTTGGATCACGTAGTAATGTGGTACCACACTGAAACATTCAATTAAACCTGGTCTTGATAAATATTTTAGAGGATAACGCATGTTAGGTCTGGGATAGGTCTGGGATTTGCATTCATCAGACTCATACTTTCGCGTTTTTCACATACTTGTTGAACAGATCCTGGGTTTTTTCCTGTTTGGGTCACGTTGTAGTGTGGTACCACACTGAAACAGTCGATTAAACCTGGTTTCGAACAATATTTTTGAGGATAACGCATGTTAGGTCTAGGTAAGGTCTGGGATTTTCACTCATCAGGCTCATACTTTCGCATTTTTCTCATACTTCATGGCTAGATCCTGGGCTATTTCTGGATTGTATCACGTAATAATGTGGTACCACACTGAAACAGTCAATTAAACCTGGTTTCGCTCAATATTTTAGAAGATAACGCATGATAGGCCTAGGTTAGGCCTGGGATTTGCCCTCATCAGGGTCATACTTTCGCAGTTTTAACATGCATGTTGACCTGATCGAGTGTTTTTTCTGCTTTGGATCACGTAGTAAAGTGGTACCACAACTAAAACAGTCAATTAAACCTGGTTTCGATCACTATTTTAGAGGATAACGCAAGTTAGGTCAGGGATAGGTCTGGGATTAGCCCTCATCAGGCTCATACTTTCGCAGTTTTGACATGCATGTTGACCTGATCGAGGGTTTTTTCTGCTTTGGATCACGTAGTAAAGTGGTACCACAACTAAAACAGTCAATTAAACCTGGCTTCGATCAATATTTTAGAGAATAATTCATGTTAGGTCTAGGTTAGGTCTGGGATTAGCCCTCATCAGACTCATACTTTCGCATTCTTCACATACTTGTTGACCGGATCCTGGGTTTTTTCTGGTTTGGTTCACGTAGTAATGTGGTACCACACTGAAACATTCAATTAAACCTGGTCTTGATAAATATTTTAGAGGATAACGCATGTTAGGTTTGGGTTAGGTCTAGGATTTGCCCTCATCAGGCTCATACTTTCGCAAATTTCTCATACTTCATGGCTAGATCCTGGGCTGTTTCTGGATTGTATCACGTAGTAATGTGGTACCACGCCGAAACAGTCAATTAAAACTGGTTTCGATCAATATTTTAGAGGATCACGCAAGTTAGGTCTGGGATAGGTCTGGGATTCGCCCTCATCAGGTTCATACTTTCGCGTTTTTCACATACTTGTTGAACTGATCCTGGGTGTTTTCTGGTTTGGATCACGTAGCAATGTGGTACCAAACTGAAACAGTCGATTAAACCTGGTTTCGATCACTATTTTAGAGGATAACGCAAGTTAGGTCTGGGATAGGTCTGGGATTAGCCCTCATCAGACTCATACTTTCGCATATTTCTCATACTTGATGGCTAGATCCTGGGCTTTTTCTGGATTGCATCACGTAGTAATGAAGTACAACACTGAAACAGTCAATGAAACCTGGTTTCCATCAATATTTTAGAGGACAACGCATGTTAGGTCTAGGTTAGGCTGGGATTTGCCCTCATCAGGGTCATACTTCCGCAGTTTTAACATACATGTTGACCTGATCGAGGGTTTTTTCTGCTTTGGATCACGTAGCAATGTGGTACCACACTGAAGCAGTCGATTAAACCTGGTTTCGATCAATATTTTAGAGGGTAACGCAAGTTTGGTCTGGGATAGGTCTGGGATTTGCCCTCATCAGGCTCATACTTTCGCATTCTTCACATACTTGTTGAACGGATCCTGGGTTTTTTCTGGTTTGGATCACGTAGTAATGTGGGACCACACTGAAACAATCAATTAAACCTGGTCATGATCAATATTTTAGAGAATAATTCATGTTATGTCTAGGTTAGGTCTGGGATTTGCTCTCATCAGGCTCATTCTTTCGCATATTTCTCATACTTGATGGCTAGATCCTGGGCTCTTTCTGGATTGCATCACGTAGTAATGAAGTACAACACTGAAACAGTCAATTAAACCTGGTTTCCATCAATATTTTAGAGGACAACGCATGTTAGGTCTAGGTTAGGCCTGGGATTTGCCCTCATCAGGGTCATACTTCCGCAGTTATAACATACATGTTGACCTGATCGAGGGTTTTTTCTGCTTTGGATCACGTAGTAAAGTGGTACCACACTGAAACAGTCCATTAAACCTGGTTTGGATCAATATTTTAGAGGATAACGCATGTTAGGTCTAGGTTTGCCCTGGGATTTTCACTCATCAGACTCATACTTTCGCATTCTTCACATACTTGTTGACCGGATCCTGGGTTTTTTCTGGTTTGGTTCACGTAGTAATGTGGTACCACACTGAAACATTCAATTAAACCCGGTCTTGATAAATATTTTAGAGGATAACGCATGTTAGGTTTGGGTCAGGTCTAGGATTTGCCCTCATCAGGCTCATACTTTCGCAGTTTTAACATACATGTTGACGTGATCGAGGGTTTTTTCTACTTTGGATCACGTAGTAAAGTGGTACCACATTGAAACAGTCCATTAAACCTTGTTTGGATCAATATTTTTGAGGATAACGCATGTTAGGTCTAGGTTAGGCCTGGGATGTGCCCACATCAGGGTCATACTTTCGCAGTTTTAACATACATGTTGACCTGATCGAGGGTTTTTTCTGCTTTGGATCACGTAGTAATGTGGTACCACGCTGAAACAGTCAATTAAACCTGATTTCGATCAATATTTTAGAGGATAACGCAAGTTAGGTCTGGGATAGGTCTGAGATTCGCCCTCATCAGGCTCATACTTTCGCATATTTCTCATACTTGATGGCTAGATCCTGGGTTTCTTCCGGTTTGGGTCACGTGGTAGTGTGGTACCACACTGAAACAGTCGATTAAACCTGGTTTCGAACAATATTTTTTAGGATAACGCATGTTAGGTCTAGGTTAGGCCGGGGATTTTCACTCATCAGACTCATACTTTCGCATTCTTCACATACTTGTTGAACGGATCCTGGGTTTTTACTGGTTTGGATCACGTAGTAATGTGGTACCACACTGAAACATTCAATTAAACCTGGTCTTGATAAATATTTTAGAGGATAACGCATGTTAGGTCTGGGATAGGTCTGGGATTTGCATTCATCAGACTCATACTTTCGCACGCCTCACATACTCGTTGAACAGATCCTGGGTTATTTTCAGGTTTGGATCACATAGTAATGTGGTACCACACTGAAACAGTCGAATAAACCAGGTTTCGATCAATATTTTTGAGGATAACGCATGTCAGGTCTAGGTTAGGCCTGGGATTTTCTCTCTTCAGACTCATACTTTCGCATTCTTCACATACTTGTCGAACGGATCCTGGGTTTTTTTCTGGTTTGGATCACGTAGTAATGTGGGACCACACTGAAACAATCAATTAAACCTGGTCTTGATAAATATTTTAGAGGATAACGCATGTTAGGTCTGGGTTTGGTCTAGGATTTGCCCTCGTCAGGCTCATACTTTCGCATATTTCTCATACTTCATGGCTAGATCCTGGGCTATTTCTGGATTGGATTACGTAGTAATGTGGTACCACACTGAAACAGTCGATTAAACCAGGTTTCTATCAATATTTTTGAGGATAACGCAAGTTAGGTCTGGGATAGGTCTGGGATTTGCCCTCATCAGGCTCATACTTTCGCGTTTTTCACATACTTGTTGAACAGATCCTGGGTTTTTCCTGTTTGGGTCACGTAGTAGTGTGGTACCACACTGAAACAGTCGATTAAACCTGGTTTCGAACAATATTTTTGAGGATAACGCATGTTAGGTCTAGGTAAGGTCTGGGATTTTCACTCATCAGGCTCATACTTTCGCATTTTTCTCATACTTCATGGCTAGATCCTGGGCTATTTCTGGATTGTATCACGTAGTAATGTGGTACCACACTGAAACAGTCAATTAAACCTGGTTTCGCTCAATATTTCAGAAGATAACGCATGTTAGGCCTAGGTTAGGCCTGGGATTTGCCCTCATCAGGGTCATACTTTCGCAGTTTTAACATGCATGTTGACCTGATCGAGTGTTTTTTCTGCTTTGGATCACGTAGTAAAGTGGTACCACAACTAAAACAGTCAATTAAACCTGGTTTCGATCACTATTTTAGAGGATAACGCAGGTTAGGTCTGGGATAGGTCTGGGATTAGCCCTCATCAGGCTCATACTTTCGCAGTTTTAACATGCATGTTGACCTGATCGAGGGTTTTTTCTGCTTTGGATCACGTAGTAAAGTGGTACCACAACTAAAACAGTCAATTTAACCTGGTTTCGATCAATATTTTAGAGAATAATTCATGTTAGGTCTAGGTTAGGTCTGGGATTAGCCCTCATCAGACTCATACTTTCGCACACTTCACATACTCGTTGACAAGATCCTGGGATTTTTTCTTGTTTGGATCACGTAGTAATGTGGTACCACACTGAAACAGTCGACTAAACCTGGTTTCGATTAATATCTTAGAGGATAACGCATGTTAGGTCTGGGATAGGTCTGGGATTCGCCCTCATCAGGCTCATACTTTCCCATATTTCTCATACTTGATGGCTAG
This sequence comes from Colletes latitarsis, assembly GCF_051014445.1. Taxonomy (NCBI): domain Eukaryota; kingdom Metazoa; phylum Arthropoda; class Insecta; order Hymenoptera; family Colletidae; genus Colletes; species Colletes latitarsis. The sequence continues at coordinate 12,330,053 of NW_027488366.1, forward strand.
ATCCTGGGCTTTCTCTGGATTGCATCATGTAGTAATGAAGTACAACACTGAAACAGTCAATTAAACCTGGTTTCCATCAATATCTTAGAGGACAACGCAAGTTAGGTCTGGGATAGGTCTGGGATTTGCCCTCATCAGGCTCATACTTTCGCGTTTTTCACATACTTGTTGAACAGATCCTGGGTTTTTCCTGTTTGGGTCACGTAGTAGTGTGGTACCACACTGAAACAGTCGATTAAACCTGGTTTCGAACAATATTTTTGAGGATAACGCATGTTAGGTCTAGGTTAGGTCTGGGATTTTCACTCATCAGGCTCATACTTTCGCATTTTTCTCATACTTCATGGCTAGATCCTGGGCTATTTCTGGATTGTATCACGTAGTAATGTGGTACCACACTGAAACAGTCAATTAAACCTGGTTTCGCTCAATATTTTAGAAGATAACGCATGTTAGGCCTAGGTTAGGCCTGGGATTTGCCCTCATCAGGGTCATACTTTCGCAGTTTTAACATGCATGTTGACCTGATCGAGTGTTTTTTCTGCTTTGGATCACGTAGTAAAGTGGTACCACAACTAAAACAGTCAATTAAACCTGGTTTCGATCACTATTTTAGAGGATAACGCAAGTTAGGTCTGGGATAGGTCTGGGATTAGCCCTCGTCAGGCTCATACTTTCGCAGTTTTAACATGCATGTTGACCTGATCGAGGGTTTTTTCTGCTTTGGATCGCGTAGTAAAGTGGTACCACAACTAAAACAGTCAATTAAACCTGGTTTCGATCAATATTTTAGAGAATAATTCATGTTAGGTCTAGGTTAGGTCTGGGATTAGCCCTCATCAGACTCATACTTTCGCACACTTCACATACTCGTTGACAAGATCCTGGGATTTTTTCTTGTTTGGATCACGTAGTAATGTGGTACCACACTGAAACAGTCGATTAAACCTGGTTTCGATTAATATCTTAGAGGATAACGCATGTTAGGTCTGGGATAGGTCTGGGATTCGCCCTCATCAGGCTCATACTTTCCCATATTTCTCATACTTGATGGCTAGATCCTGGGCTTTTTCTGGATTGCATCATGTAGTAATGAAGTACAACACTGAAACAGTCAATTAAACCTGGTTTCCATCAATATCTTAGAGGACAACGCAAGTTAGGTCTGGGATAGGTCTGGGATTTGCCCTCATCAGGCTCATACTTTCGCGTTTTTCACATACTTGTTGAACAGATCCTGGGTTTTTTCTGGTTTGGATCACGTAGTAGTGTGGTACCACGCTGAAACAGTCAATTAAACCTGGTTTCGATCAATAGTTTTGAGGATAACGCGTGTTAGGTCTAGGTTAGCCCAGGGATTTTCACTCATCAGACTCATACTTTCGCATTCTTCACATACTTGTTGAACGGATCCTGGGTTTTTTCTGGTTTGGATCACGTAGTAATGTGGGACCACACTGAAACAATCAATTAAACCTGGTCATGATAAATATTTTAGAGGATAACGCATGTTAGGTCTGGGTTAGGACTAGGATATGCCCCCATCAGGCTCATACTTTCGCATATTTCTCATACTTCATGGCTGGATCCTGGGCTATTTCTGGATTGGATCACGTGGTAATGTGGTACCACACTGAAACAGTCAATTAAACCTGGTTTCCATCAATATTTTAGAGGAAAACGCATGTTAGGTCAAGGTTAGGCCTGGGATTTGCCCTCATCAGGGTCATACTTCCGCGTTTTTGACATACTTGTTGAACTGGTCCTCGGTTTTTTCTGGTTTGGATCACGCAGCAATGTGGTACCACACTGAAGCAGTCGATTAAACCTGGTTTCGATCAATATTTTAGAAGATAACGCAAGTTTGGTCTGGGATAGGTCTGGGATTTGCCCTCATCAGGCTCATACTTTCGCGTTTTTGACATACTTGTTGAACTGGTCCTCGGTTTTTTCTGGTTTGGATCACGTAGCAATGTGGTACCACACTGAAGCAGTCGATTAAACCTGGTTTCGATCAATATTTTAGAGGATAACGCAAGTTTGGTCTGGGATAGGTCTGGGATTTGCCCTCATTAGGCTCATACGTTCGCATTCTTCACATACTTGTTGAACGGATCCTGGGTTTTTTCTGGTTTGGATCACGTTGTAATGTGGGACCACACCGAAACAATCAATTAAACCTGGTCATGATCAATATTTTAGAGAATAATTCATGTTATGTCTAGGTTAGGTCTGGGATTTGCTCTCATCAGGCTCATTCTTTCGCATATTTCTCATACTTGATGGCTAGATCTTGGGCTTTTTCTGGATTGCATCACGTAGTAATGAAGTACAACACTGAAACAGTCAATTAAACCTGGTTTCCATCAATATTTTAGAGGACAACGCATGTTAGGTCTAGGTTAGGCCTGGGATTTGCCCTCATCAGGGTCATACTTCCGCAGTTTTAACATACATGTTGACCTGATCGAGGGTTTTTTCTGCTTTGTATCACGTAGCAATTTGGTACCACACTGAAGCAGTCGATTAAACCTGGTTTCGATCAACATTTTAGAGGATAACGCAAGTTTGGTCTGGGATAGGTCTGGGATTTGCCCTCATCAGGCTCATACTTTCGCATTCTTCACATACTTGTTGAACGGATCCTGGGTTTTTTCTGGTTTGGATCACGTAGTAATGTGGGACCACACTGAAACAATCAATTAAACCTGGTCATGATCAATATTTTAGAGAATAATTCATGTTATGTCTAGGTTAGGTCTGGGATTTGCTCTCATCAGGCTCATTCTTTCGCATATTTCTCATACTTGATGGCTAGATCCTGGGCTTTTTCTGGATTGCATCACGTAGTAATGAAGTACAACACTGAAACAGTCAATTAAACCAGGTTTCCATCAATATTTTAGAGGACAACGCATGTTAGGTCTAGGTTAGGCCTGGGATTTGCTCTCATCAGGGTCATACTTCCGCAGTTTTAACATACATGTTGACCTGATCGAGGGTTTTTTCTGCTTTGGATCACGTAGTAAAGTGGTTCCACACTGAAACAGTCCATTAAACCTGGTTTGGATCAATATTTTAGAGGATAACGCATGTCAGGTCTAGGTTTGCCCTGGGATTTTCACTCATCAGACTCATACTTTCGCATTCTTCACATACTTGTTGACCGGATCCTGGGTTTTTTCTGGTTTGGTTCACGTAGTAATGTGGTACCACACTGAAACATTCAACTAAACCTGGTCTTGATAAATATTTTAGAGGATAACGCATGTTAGGTTTGGGTTAGGTCTAGGATTTGCCCTCATCAGGCTCATACTTTCGCATATTTCTCATACTTCATGGCTAGATCCTGGGCTGTTTCTGGATTGTATCACGTAGTAATGTGGTACCACGCCGAAACAGTCAATTAAAACTGGTTTCGATCAATATTTTAGAGGATAACGCAAGTTAGGTCTGGGATAGGTCTGGGATTCGCCCTCATCAGGCTCATACTTTCGCGTTTTTCACATTGTTTAAATATGTTAAAAAACTATTTAAAATCGCGTTAGTCTGAAAACATTAAATTCTCGGCTGCGATTCCCGTATCCGTTTGTGTACGTGACACTGCGGAAGGTTAAGCGTTCGTCAGGTTCGTTGAACGTTCGGACGATTTAAAACCGCAGCCGTTTACGTGTTTTTGTACGCCGACCTCACGCGAAGATTCGCTTCGCACCGGTTTAAACGGTATCGTGACGTCAGCGTCGAGAGAGAGAACCGTATAATATATTGAAAAGAGATCGACAGCTGAATTCGGCAGCGCCGCATCGCGACGACAAGGCGCGACCGAGTCTTCGTCTGTCGATCCGCGACAATATTCGTAATTATTCACGAGCCGACTGCCAACGGGAGCGGATCCCAGAAGATCTCGCTCCTCAAGTACGGACTCGCACATAATATTCGGACTTGTATAAAAAAGAATTCTCTCCGTTGCTGCGGTTAGAGTTTCCCAGAACAATCTACCTGCGACAAAAGGGAGGTCGTAATACACGCAGCGCGTGGCGCGACCGCCTTCGCTAGGAAGGATTGTACGTTGCAGTCGTTGCCGCGACCGCGACGTAAGGGACTCAGGGTGCACCCACCCAGAATCCCTTTAAAGCTATACGGCTTTGGAGCCTCCCAAAGGTCATACCGTTGAATCGGTACCGCCTCGTGGAGTGCTCTTCGTGCAAAGGTCGCCAAAAGACCCTCTCCAAAAACCCGTCGGTGTACGAGTCGACCGTACACCCTATGGAGGAGTTCGGGTTCAAGGTCGCCTCACCTTCCGTCACGCCGCCTACCAAATACGGTCCCCGTGCAACACGGTCGCCGGGTAGGCTTTATAGTGCGGTTGGACCCACGAGGGATTTTTTGCAAAGGACACTTTACTGTCACGGTCCCCGGTAGAAACGGTCGCCGTGCAGTAATTTTACAGTGTCGCAGGAAATCACCTCGCACGACGTTCCTACGTCACCCGCACGGAGAGCGTGCTCACGGGATCCACCCATTTGGAGCTTTACGACCTCCATTTGGTGACCCGTCCGTGGCTAAGTCGCCCCCGACAGATACGAGTGAATTCTCTTCTGTTCAGGGCAAACGTATCGCTGATAGTTTCAATAAATAATTATCAGCGTACAAGTACAAATTTACAGTCCACTGATTCACGTTGAACGACAGCCGATTCCCCCCTCCCAGCGCACAGCTAGCCGCTAGGAGAGCGAGGCGAACAGCTGACGAGCGTGTTTACGATACGTGTACGCACGTATTTAATCTGAACAAACCTTTGTTACAGCAACCAAGGTCCATCCCAACCGGGGCAACGCCGGTGAATCTCCACCCCCGGCTGGATTATAAAATAATTCTCGCTCTTTGTAATTTATATTTTTTTTATTTTTTTCATTTTTTTTTGTTTAAATTAAATAAAAGGCTTGTCGCAAAGCGCCAAGCGAAAATTACAAAATAAAAAACTTATCAATCACTCTCCCTAGTATTTCCCTCGTCCGGACCCCGGTTAGAACCCTTAGTTTCTAACACACATACTTGTTGAACTGATCCTGGGTTTTTTCTGGTTTGGATCACGTAGTAAAGTGGTACCACAATAAAACAGTCAATTAAACCTGGTTTCGATCAATATTTTAGAGGATAACGCAAGTTAGGTCTGGGATAGGTCTGGGATTTGCCCTCATCAGACTCATACTTTCGCATACTTCACATACTTGTTGAACAGATCCTGGGTTTTTTTCTGGTTTGGATCACGTAGTAATGTGGTACCACACTAAAACAGTCAATTAAACCTGGTTTCGATCAATATTTTAGAGGATAACGAAAGTTATGTCTAGTTTAGGCCTGGGATTTGCCCTCATCAGACTCATACTTTCGCATACTTCACATACTTGTTGAACAGATCCTGGGTTTTTTCTGGTTTGGATCACGTAGTAATGTGGTACCACACTGAAACTGTCGATTAAACTTGATTTCGATCAATATTTTTGAGGACAACGCATATTAGGTCTAGGTTAGGCCTGGGATTTGCCCTCATCAGGGTCATACTTTCGCAGTTTTAACATACACGTTGACCTGATCGAGCGTTTTTTCCGCTTTGGATCACGTAGTCAAGTGGTACCACACTGAAGCAGTCCATTAAACCCGGTTTGGATCAATATTTTAGAGGATAACGCATGTTAGGTTTGGGTTAGGTCTAGGATTTGCCCTCATCAGGCTCATACTTTCGCATATTTCTCATACTTCATGGGTAGATCCTGGGCTTTTTCTGGATTGCATCACGTAGTAATGAAGTACAACACTGAAACAGTCAATTAAACCTGGTTTCCATCAATATTTTAGAGGATAATGCATGTTAGGTCTAGGTTAGCCCTGAGATTTTCACTCATCAGACATATTCTTTCGCATTCTTCACATACCTGTTGAACGGATCCTGGGTTTTTTCTGGTTTGGAGCACGTAGTAATGTGGGACCACACTGAAGCAATCAATTAAACCTGGTCTTGATAAATATTTTTGAGGATAACGCATGTTAGGTCTGGGTTAGGTCTAGGATTTGCCCCCATCACGCTCATACTTTCGCATATTTCTCATACTTCATGGCTAGATCCTGGGCTATTTCTGGATTGGATCTCGTAGTCATGTGGTACCACACTGAAACAGCCCACTAAACCTGGTTCCGATCAATATTTTAGAGGATAACGAAAGTTATGTCTAGGTTAGGCCTGGGATTTGCTCTCATCAGACTCATGCTTTCGCATTTTTAACATACTTGTGGAACAGATCCTGGGTTTTTTCTGGTATGGATCACGTAGTAACGTGGTACCACACTGAAACATTCAGTTAAACCTGGTCTTGATAAATATTTTTGAGGATAACGCATGTTAGGTCTGGGTTAGGTCTAGGATTTGCCCTCATCAGGCTCATACTTTCGCATATTTCTTATACTTCATGGATAGATCCTGGGCTATTTTCTGGTTTGGATCACATAGTATTGTGGTACCACACTGAAACAGTCGATTAAACCAGGTTTCGATCAATATTCTTGAGGATAACGCGTGTTAGGTCTAGGTAAGGCCTGGGATTTTCACTCATCAGACTCATTCTTTCGCATTCTTCACATACCTGTTGAACGGATCCTGGGTTTTTTCTGGATGGATCACGTAGTAATGTGGGACCACACTGAAGCAATCAATTAAACCTGGTCTTGATAAATATTTTAGAGGATAACGCATGTTAGGTCTGGGTTAGGTCCTGGATTTGCTCTCGTCAGGCTCATACTTTCGCATATTTCTCATACTTGATGGCTAGATCCTGGGCTTTTTCCGGATTGCATCACGTGGTAATGAAGTACAACACTGAAACAGTCAATTAAACCTGGTTTCCATCAATATCTTAGAGGACAACGCAAGTTAGGTCTGCGAAAGGTCTGGGATTTGCCCTCATCAGACTCATACGTTCGCGTTTTTCACATACTTGTTGAACGGATCCTGGGTTTTTTCTGGTTTGGATCACGTAGTAATGTGGTACCACACTGAAACATTCAAATGAACCAGGACTTGATAAATATTTTAGATGATAACACATGTTAGGTCTGGGTTAGGTCTAGGATTTGCCCTCATCAGGCTCATACTTTCGCATATTTCTCATACTTCATGGCTAGATCCTGGGCTATTTCTGGATTGGATCACGTAGTAATGTGGTACCACACTGAAACAGTCAATTAAACCTGGTTTCGATCAATATTTTAGAGGACAATGCAAGTTAGGTCTGGGATAGGTCTGGGATTCGCCCTCATCAGGCTCATACTTTCGCACACTTCACAGACTCGTTTAACAGATCCTGGGTTTTTTCTGGTTTGGTTCACGTAGTAATGTGGTACCACACTGAAACATTCAATTAAACCTGGTCTTGATGAATATTTTAGAGGATAACGCATGTTAGGTTTGGGTTAGGTCTAGGATTTGCCCACATCAGGCTCATACTTTCGCATATTTCCCATACTTCATGGCTAGATCCTGGGCTATTTCTGGATTGGATCACGTAGTAATGTGGTACCACACTGAAACAGTCAATTAAACCTGGTTTCGATCAATATTTTAGAGGACAATGCAAGTTAGGTCTGGGATAGGTCTGGGATTTGCCCACATCAGGGTCATACATTCGCATATTTCCCATACTTCATGGCTAGATCCTGGGCTATTTCTGGATTGGATCACGTAGTAATGTGGTACCACGCTGAAACAGTCGATTAAACCTGGTTTCGATCAATATTTTTGAGGATAACGCATGTTAGGTCTAGGTTAGGCCGGGGATTTTCACTCATCAGACTCATACTTTCGCATTCTTCACATACTTGTTGAGCGGATCCTGGGTTTTTACCGGTTTGGATCACGTAGTAATGTGGTACCACACTGAAACATTCAATTAAACCTGGTCTTGATGAATATTTTAGAGGATAACGCATGTTAGGTTTGGGTTAGGTCTAGGATTTGCCCACATCAGGCTCATACTTTCGCATATTTCCCATACTTCATGGCTAGATCCTGGGCTATTTCTGGATTGGATCACGTAGTAATGTGGTACCACACTGAAACAGTCAATTAAACCTGGTTTCGATCAATATTTTAGAGGACAATGCAAGTTAGGTCTGGGATAGGTCTGGGATTTGCCCACATCAGGGTCATACTTTCGCATTTTTCACATACTTGTTGAACAGATCCTGGGGGTTTTCTGGTTTGGATCGCGCAGTAATGTGGTACCACACTGAAACATTCAGTTAAACCTGGTCTTGATAAATATTTTTGAGGATAACGCATGTTAGGTCTAGGTTAGGCCGGGGACTTTCACTCATCAGTCTCATACTTTCGCATTCTTCACATACTTGTTGAACGGATCCTGGGTTTTTACTGGTTTGGATCACGTAGTAATGTGGTACCACACTGAAACATTCAATTAAACCTGGTCTTGATAAATATTTTAGAGGATAACGCATGTTAGGTCTGGGTTAGGTCTAGGATTTGCCCTCATCAGGCTCCTCCTTTCGCATATTTCTCATACTTCATGGCTGGATCCTGGGCTATTTCTGGATTGGATCACATAGTAATGTGGTACCACACTGAAACAGTCGATTAAACCTGGTTTCGATCAATATTTTTGAGGATAACGCATGTTAGGTCTAGGTTAGGCCGGGGATTTTCACTCATCAGACTCATACTTTCGCATTCTTCACATACTTGTTGAGCGGATCCTGGGTTTTTACCGGTTTGGATCACGTAGTAATGTGGTACCACACTGAAACATTCAATTAAACCTGGTCTTGATAAATATTTTAGAGGATAACGCATGTTAGGTTTGGGTTAGGTCTAGGATTTGCCCTCATCAGGCTCATACTTTCGCATATCTCTCATACTTCATGGCTAGATCCTGGGCTGTTTCTGGATTGTATCACATAGTAATGTGGTACCACGCTGAAACAGTCGATTAAACCTGGTTTCGATCAATATTTTAGAGGATAACGCAAGTTAAGTCTGGGATAGGTCTGGGATTTGACCTCATCAGACTCATACTTTCGCATTTTTCACATACTTGTTGAACAGATCCTGGGTTTTTTCTGGTTTGGATCACGTAGTAGTGTGGTACCACACTGAAACAGTCCATTAAACCTGGTTTTGATCAATATTTTAGAGAATAATTCATGTTAGGTCTAGGTTAGGTTAGGTCTGCGATTTGCTCTCATCAGGCTCATTCTTTCGCATATTTCTCATACTTGATGGCTCGATCCCGGGCTTTTTCTGGATTGCATCACGTAGCAATGAAGTACAACACTGAAACAGTCAATTAAACCAGGTTTCGATCAATATTTTAGAGAATAATTCATGTTAGGTCTAGGTTAGGTCTGGGATTTGCTCCCATCAGGCTCATTCTTTCGCATATTTGTCATACTTGATGGCTAGATCCTGGGCTTTCTCTGGATTGCATCACGTAGTAATGAAGTACAACACTGAAACAGTCAATTAAACCTAGTTTCCATCAATATCTTAGAGGACAACGCAAGTTAGGTCTGGGATAGGCCTGGGATTTGTCCACATCAGGCTCATACTTTCGCGTTTTTCACATACTTGTTGAACAGATCCTGGGTTTTTTCTGGTTTGGATCACGTAGTAATGGAGTACAACACTGAAACAGTCAATTAAACCTGGTTTCCATCAATATTTTAGAGGACAACGCATGTCAGGTCTCGGTTAGGTCTGGGATTTGCCCTCATCAGGCTCATACTTTCGCGTTTTTCACATACATGTTGAACAGATCCTGGGTTTTTTCTGGTTTGGATCACGTAGTAATGTGGTACCACACTGAGACAGTCGATTGAACCAGGTTTCGATCAATATTTTTGAGGATAACGCATGTTAGGTCTTGGTTAGGTCTGGGATTTTCACTCATCAGACTCATACTTTCGCATTCTTCACATACTTGTTGAACGGATCATGGGTTTTTTCTGGTTTGGATCACGTAGTAATGTGGGACCACACTGAAACAATCAATTAAACCTGGTGTTGATAAATATTTTAGAGGATAACGCATGTTAGGTCTGGGATAGGTCGGGGATTAGCCCTCATCAGACTCATACTTTCGCACACTTCACATGCTCGTTGAACAGATCCTGGGTTTTTTCTGGTTTGGATCACGTAGTAATGTGGGACCACAATGAAACAGTCGATTAAACCAGGTTTCGATCAATATTTTAGAGGGTAACGCAAGTTAGGTCTGGGATAGGTCAGGGATTTGACCTCATCAGACTCATAATTTCGCACACTTCACATACTCCTTGAACAGATCCAGGGTTATTTTCTGGTTTGGATCACATAATAATGTGGTACCACACTGAAACAGTCGATTAAACCTGCTTTTGATCAATATTTTAGAGAATAATTCATGTTAGGTCTAGGTTAGGTCAAGGATTTGCTCTCATCAGGCTCATTCTTTCGCATATTTCTCATACTTGATGGCTAGATCCTGGACTTTTTCTGGATTGCATCACGTAGTAATGAAGTACAACACTGAAACAGTCAATTAAACCTGGTTTCGATCAATATTTTAGAGAATAATTCATGTTAGGTCTAGGTTAGGTCTGGGATTTGCTCTCATCAGGCTCATTCTTTCGCATATTTCTCATACTTGATGGCTAGATCCTGGGCTTTTTCTGGATTGCATCACGTAGTAATGAAGTACAACACTGAAACAGTCAATTAAACCTGGTTTCCATCAATATTTTAGAGGACAACGCAAGTTAGGTCTAGGTAAGGCCTGAGATTTTCACTCATCAGACTCATACTTACGCAATCTTCACATACTTGTTGAACGGATCCTGGGTTTTTTCTGGTTTGGATCACGTAGTAATGTGGTACCACACTGAAACAGTCGATTAAACCTGCTTTTGATCAATATTTAGAGAATAATTCATGTTAGGTCTAGGTTAGGTCAAGGATTTGCTCTCATCAGGCTCATTCTTTCGCATATTTCTCATACTTGATGGCTAGATCCTGGGCTTTTTCTGGATTGCATCACGTAGTAATGTGGTACCACACTGAAACATTCAATTAAACCTGGTCTTGATAAATATTTTAGAGGATAACGCATGTTAGGTCTGGGTTAGGTCTAGGATTTGCCCGCATCAGGCTCATTCTTTCGCATATTTCTCATACTTGATGGCTAGATCCTGGGCTTTTTCTGGATTGCATCACTTAGTAATGAAGTACAATTCTGAAACAGTCAATTAAACCTGTTTTCGATCAATATTTTAGAGGATAACGGAAGTTAGGTCTGGGATAGGTCTAGGATTTGCCCTCATCAGGCTCTTACTTTCGCATATTTCTCATACTTCATGGCTAGATCCTGGGCTGTTTCTGGATTGTATCACGTAGTAATGTGGTACCACGCTGAAACAGTCAATTAAACCTGGTTTCGATCAATATTTTAGAGGATAACGGAAGTTAGGTCTGGGATAGGTCTAGGATTTGCCCTCATCAGGCTCTTACTTTCGCATATTTCTCATACTTCATGGCTAGATCCTGGGCTATTTCGGGATTGGATCACGTAGTAAAGTGGTACCACACTGAAACAGTCCATTAAACCTGGTTTCGCTCAATATTTTAGAGGATAACGCATGTTAGGTCTAGGTTAGGTCTGGGATTTGCTCTCATCAGGCTCATTCTTTCGCATATTTCTCACACTTGATGGCTAGATCCTGGGCTTTTTCTAGATTGCATCACGTAGTAATGTAGTACCTCACTGAAACAGTCAATGAAACCAGGTTTCCATGAATATTTTAGAAGACAACGCAAGTTAGGTCTAGGTAAGGCCTGAGATTTTCACTGATCAGACTCATACTTTCGTATTCTCCGCATACTTGTTGAACGGATCCTGGGTTTTTTCTGGTTTGGATGACGTAGTAATGTGGTACCACACTGAAACATTCAATTAAACCTGGTCTTGATAAATATTTTAGAGAATAACGCATGTTAGGTCTGGGTTAGGTCTAGGATTTGCCCTCATCAGGCTCATACTTTCGCATATTTCTCATACTTCATGGCTAGATCCGGGGCTATTTCTGGATTGGATCACGTAGTAATGTGGCACCCCACTGAAACAGTCAATTAAACCTGGTTGCGATCAATGTTTTAGAGGATAACGCATGTTAGGTCTGGGTTAGGTCTAGTATTTGCCCTCATCAGGCTCATTCTTTCGCATATTTCTCAAACTTGATGGCTAGATCCTGGGCTTTTTCTGGATTGCATCACGTAGTAATGTAGTACCACACTGAAACATTCAATTAAACCTGGTCTTGATAAATATTTCAGAGGATAACGCATGTTAGGTCTAGGTTAGGTCAGGGATTTGCTCTCATCAGTGTCATACTGCCGCAGTTTTAACATACTTGTTGAACGGATCCTGGGTTTATTCTGGTTTGGTTCACGTAGTAATGTGGTACCACACTGAAGCAGTCCATTAAACCTGGTTGCGATCAATGTTTTAGAGGATAACGCATGTTAGGTCTGGGTTAGGTCTAGTATTTGCCCTCATCAGGCTCATTCTTTCGCATATTTCTCAAACTTGATGGCTAGATCCTGGGCTTTTTCTGGATTGCATCACGTAGTAATGTAGTACCACACTGAAACATTCAATTAAACCTGGTCTTGATAAATATTTCAGAGGATAACGCATGTTAGGTCTGGGTTAGGTCTAGGATTTGCACTCATCAGGCTCATACTTTCGCATATTTCTCATACTTTATGGCTAGATCCTGGGCTATTTCTGGATTGGATCACGCAGTAAAGTGGTACCACACTGAAACAGTCAATGAAACCAGGTTTCCATGAATATTTTAGAAGACAACGCAAGTTAGGTCTAGGTAATGCCTGGGATTTTCACTGATCAGACTCATACTTTCGCATTCTTCACATACTTGTTGAACGGATCCTGGGTTTTTTCTGGTTTGGATGACGTAGTAATGTGGTACCACACTGAAACATTCAAATAAACCTGGTCTTGATAAATATTTTAGAGAATAACGCATGTTAGGTCTGGGTTAGGTCTAGGTTTTGCCCTCATCAGGCTCATTCTTCCGCATATTTCTCATACATGTTGAACAGACCCTGGGTATTTTCTGGCATGGAACACGTAGTAATGTGGGACCACACTGAAACAATCAATTAAACCTGGTCTTGATAAATATTTTAGAGGATAACGCATGTTAGGTCTGGGTTAGGTCTAGGATTTGCTCTCATCAGGCTCATACTTTCGCATATTTCTCATACTTCATGGCTAGATCCTGGGCTGTTTCTGGATTGTATCACGTAGTAATGTGGTACCACGCTGAAACAGTCAATTAAACCTGGTTTCGATCAATATTTTAGAGGATAACGGAAGTTAGGTCTGTGATGGGTCTAGGATTTGCCCTCATCAGGCTCTTACTTTCGCATATTTCTCATACTTCATGGCTAGATCCTGGGCTATTTCTGTATTGGATCACGTAGTAAAGTGGTACCACACTGAAACATTCAATAAAACCTGGTCTGGATAAATATTTTAGAGGATAACGCATCTTAGGTCTGGGTTAGGTCTAAGATTTGCCCTCATCAGGCTCACAGTTTAGCGTTTTTCGCTTACTTGTTGAACAGATCCTGGGTTTTTTCTGGTTTGGATCACGAAGTAGTGTGGTACCACACTGAAACAGTCCATTAAACTTCGTTTCGCTCAATATTTTAGAGGATAACGCATGTTAGGTCTAGGTTAGGTCTGGGATTTGCTCTCATCAGGCTCATTCTTTCGCATATTTCTCATACTTGATGGCTAGATCCTGGGCTTTTTCTGGATTGCATCACGTAGTAATGTAGTACCACACTGAAACATTCAATTAAACCTGGTCTTGATAAATATTTCAGCGGATAACGCATGTTAGGTCTGGGTTAGGTCTAGGATTTGCACTCATCAGGCTCATACTTTCGCATATATCTCATACTTCATAGCTAGATCCTGGGCTTTTTCTGGATTGCATCACGTAGTAATGAAGTACAACACTGAAACAGCCAATTGAACCTGGTCTCCATCAATATCTTAGAGGACAACGCAAGTTAGGTCTGGGTAGGTCTTGGATTTGCCCTCATCAGGCTCATACTTTCGCATATTTCTCATACTTCATGGCTAGATCCTGGGCTATTTCTGGATTGGATCACGTAGTAAAGTGGTGCCACACTGAAACATTCAATGAAACCTGGTCTGGATAAATATTTTAGAGGATAACGCATGTTAGGTCTGGGATAGGTCTAGGATTTGCCCTCATCAGGCTCTTACTTTCGCATATTTCTCATACTTCATGGCTAGATCCTGGGCTTTTTCTGGATTGCATCACGTAGTAATGAAGTACAACACTGAAACAGTCAATTAAACCTGGTTTCCATCAATATTTTAGAGGACAACGCATGTTAGGTCTAGGTTAGGCCTGGGATTTGCCCTCATCAGGGTCATACTGTCGCAGTTTTAACATACTTGTTGAACGGATCCTGGGTTTTTTCTGGTTTGGTTCACGTAGTAATGTGGTACCACACTGAAACATTCAATTAAACCTGGTCTTGATAAATATTTTAGAGGATAACGCATGTTAGGTTTGGGTTAGGTCTAGGATTTGCCCTCATTAGGCTCATACTTTCGCATATTTCTCATACTTCATGGCTAGATCCTGGGCTTTTTCTGGATTGCATCACGTAGTAATGTAGTACCACACTGAAACATTCAATTAAACTTGGTCTTGATAAATATTTCAGAGGATAACGCATGTTAGGTCTGGGTTAGCTCTAGGATTTGCACTCAAAAGGCTCATACTTTCGCGTTTTTCACATACCTGTTGAACAGATCCTGGGTTTTTTCTGCTTTGGATCACGTAGTAGTGTGGTACCACACTGAAGCAGTCCATTAAACCTGGTTGCGATCAATGTTTTAGAGGATAACGCATGTTAGGTCTGGGTTAGGTCTAGTATTTGCCCTCATCAGGCTCATTCTTTCGCATATTTCTCAAACTTGATGGCTAGATCCTGGGCTTTTTCTGGATTGCATCACGTAGTAATGTAGTACCACACTGAAACATTCAATTAAACCTGGTCTTGATAAATATTTCAGAGGATAACGCATGTTAGGTCTGGGTTAGGTCTAGGATTTGCACTCATCAGGCTCATACATCCGCGTTTTTCACATACCTGTTGAACAGATCCTGGGTTTTTTCTGCTTTGGATCACGTAGTAGTGTGGTACCACACTGAAGCAGTCCATTAAACCTGGTTGCGATCAATGTTTTAGAGGATAACGCATATTAGGTCTGGGTTAGGTCTAGTATTTGCCCTCATCAGGCTCATTCTTTCGCATATTTCTCAAACTTGATGGCTAGATCCTGGGCTTTTTCTGGATTGCATCACGTAGTAATGTAGTACCACACTGAAACATTCAATTAAACCTGGTCTTGATAAATATTTCAGAGGATAACGCATGTTAGGTCTGGGTTAGGTCTAGGATTTGCACTCATCAGGCTCACACTTTCGCGTTTTTCACATACTTGTTGAACAGATCCTGGGTTTTTACTGGTTTGGATCACGTAGTAATGTGGTACCACACTGAGACAGTCGATTGAACCAGGTTTCGATCAATATTTTTGAGGATAACGCATGTTAGGTCTTGGTTAGGTCTGGGATTTTCACTCATCAGACTCATACTTTCGCATTCTTCACATACTTGTTGAACGGATCATGGGTTTTTTCTGGTTTGGATCACGTAGTAATGTGGGACCACACTGAAACAATCAATTAAACCTGGTGTTGATAAATATTTTAGAGGATAACGCATGTTAGGTCTGGGATAGGTCGGGGATTAGCCCTCATCAGACTCATACTTTCGCACACTTCACATGCTCGTTGAACAGATCCTGGGTTTTTTCTGGTTTGGATCACGTAGTAATGTGGGACCACAATGAAACAGTCGACTAAACCAGGTTTCGATCAATATTTTAGAGGGTAACGCAAGTTAGGTCTGGGATAGGTCAGGGATTTGACCTCATCAGACTCATAATTTCGCACACTTCACATACTCCTTGAACAGATCCAGGGTTATTTTCTGGTTTGGATCACATAATAATGTGGTACCACACTGAAACAGTCGATTAAACCTGCTTTTGATCAATATTTTAGAGAATAATTCATGTTAGGTCTAGGTTAGGTCAAGGATTTGCTCTCATCAGGCTCATTCTTTCGCATATTTCTCATACTTGATGGCTAGATCCTGGACTTTTTCTGGATTGCATCACGTAGTAATGAAGTACAACACTGAAACAGTCAATTAAACCTGGTTTCGATCAATATTTTAGAGAATAATTCATGTTAGGTCTAGGTTAGGTCTGGGATTTGCTCTCATCAGGCTCATTCTTTCGCATATTTCTCATACTTGATGGCTAGATCCTGGGCTTTTTCTGGATTGCATCACGTAGTAATGAAGTACAACACTGAAACAGTCAATTAAACCTGGTTTCCATCAATATTTTAGAGGACAACGCAAGTTAGGTCTAGGTAAGGCCTGAGATTTTCACTCATCAGACTCATACTTACGCAATCTTCACATACTTGTTGAACGGATCCTGGGTTTTTTCTGGTTTGGATCACGTAGTAATGTGGTACCACACTGAAACAGTCGATTAAACCTGCTTTTGATCAATATTTAGAGAATAATTCATGTTAGGTCTAGGTTAGGTCAAGGATTTGCTCTCATCAGGCTCATTCTTTCGCATATTTCTCATACTTGATGGCTAGATCCTGGGCTTTTTCTGGATTGCATCACGTAGTAATGTGGTACCACACTGAAACATTCAATTAAACCTGGTCTTGATAAATATTTTAGAGGATAACGCATGTTAGGTCTGGGTTAGGTCTAGGATTTGCCCGCATCAGGCTCATTCTTTCGCATATTTCTCATACTTGATGGCTAGATCCTGGGCTTTTTCTGGATTGCATCACTTAGTAATGAAGTACAATTCTGAAACAGTCAATTAAACCTGTTTTCGATCAATATTTTAGAGGATAACGGAAGTTAGGTCTGGGATAGGTCTAGGATTTGCCCTCATCAGGCTCTTACTTTCGCATATTTCTCATACTTCATGGCTAGATCCTGGGCTGTTTCTGGATTGTATCACGTAGTAATGTGGTACCACGCTGAAACAGTCAATTAAACCTGGTTTCGATCAATATTTTAGAGGATAACGGAAGTTAGGTCTGGGATAGGTCTAGGATTTGCCCTCATCAGGCTCTTACTTTCGCATATTTCTCATACTTCATGGCTAGATCCTGGGCTATTTCGGGATTGGATCACGTAGTAAAGTGGTACCACACTGAAACAGTCCATTAAACCTGGTTTCGCTCAATATTTTAGAGGATAACGCATGTTAGGTCTAGGTTAGGTCTGGGATTTGCTCTCATCAGGCTCATTCTTTCGCATATTTCTCACACTTGATGGCTAGATCCTGGGCTTTTTCTAGATTGCATCACGTAGTAATGTAGTACCTCACTGAAACAGTCAATGAAACCAGGTTTCCATGAATATTTTAGAAGACAACGCAAGTTAGGTCTAGGTAAGGCCTGAGATTTTCACTGATCAGACTCATACTTTCGTATTCTCCGCATACTTGTTGAACGGATCCTGGGTTTTTTCTGGTTTGGATGACGTAGTAATGTGGTACCACACTGAAACATTCAATTAAACCTGGTCTTGATAAATATTTTAGAGAATAACGCATGTTAGGTCTGGGTTAGGTCTAGGATTTGCCCTCATCAGGCTCATACTTTCGCATATTTCTCATACTTCATGGCTAGATCCGGGGCTATTTCTGGATTGGATCACGTAGTAATGTGGCACCCCACTGAAACAGTCAATTAAACCTGGTTTTGATCAATATTTTAGAGAATAATTCATGTTAGGTCTAGGTTAGGTCAGGGATTTGCTCTCATCAGTGTCATACTGCCGCAGTTTTAACATACTTGTTGAACGGATCCTGGGTTTATTCTGGTTTGGTTCACGTAGTAATGTGGTACCACACTGAAGCAGTCCATTAAACCTGGTTGCGATCAATGTTTTAGAGGATAACGCATGTTAGGTCTGGGTTAGGTCTAGTATTTGCCCTCATCAGGCTCATTCTTTCGCATATTTCTCAAACTTGATGGCTAGATCCTGGGCTTTTTCTGGATTGCATCACGTAGTAATGTAGTACCACACTGAAACATTCAATTAAACCTGGTCTTGATAAATATTTTAGAGGATAACGCATGTTAGGTCTGGGTTAGGTCTAGGATTTGCTCTCATCAGGCTCATACTTTCGCATATTTCTCATACTTCATGGCTAGATCCTGGGCTGTTTCTGGATTGTATCACGTAGTAATGTGGTACCACGCTGAAACAGTCAATTAAACCTGGTTTCGATCAATATTTTAGAGGATAACGGAAGTTAGGTCTGTGATGGGTCTAGGATTTGCCCTCATCAGGCTCTTACTTTCGCATATTTCTCATACTTCATGGCTAGATCCTGGGCTATTTCTGTATTGGATCACGTAGTAAAGTGGTACCACACTGAAACATTCAATAAAACCTGGTCTGGATAAATATTTTAGAGGATAACGCATCTTAGGTCTGGGTTAGGTCTAAGATTTGCCCTCATCAGGCTCACAGTTTAGCGTTTTTCGCTTACTTGTTGAACAGATCCTGGGTTTTTTCTGGTTTGGATCACGAAGTAGTGTGGTACCACACTGAAACAGTCCATTAAACTTCGTTTCGCTCAATATTTTAGAGGATAACGCATGTTAGGTCTAGGTTAGGTCTGGGATTTGCTCTCATCAGGCTCATTCTTTCGCATATTTCTCATACTTGATGGCTAGATCCTGGGCTTTTTCTGGATTGCATCACGTAGTAATGTAGTACCACACTGAAACATTCAATTAAACCTGGTCTTGATAAATATTTCAGCGGATAACGCATGTTAGGTCTGGGTTAGGTCTAGGATTTGCACTCATCAGGCTCATACTTTCGCATATATCTCATACTTCATAGCTAGATCCTGGGCTTTTTCTGGATTGCATCACGTAGTAATGAAGTACAACACTGAAACAGCCAATTGAACCTGGTCTCCATCAATATCTTAGAGGACAACGCAAGTTAGGTCTGGGTAGGTCTTGGATTTGCCCTCATCAGGCTCATACTTTCGCATATTTCTCATACTTCATGGCTAGATCCTGGGCTATTTCTGGATTGGATCACGTAGTAAAGTGGTGCCACACTGAAACATTCAATGAAACCTGGTCTGGATAAATATTTTAGAGGATAACGCATGTTAGGTCTGGGATAGGTCTAGGATTTGCCCTCATCAGGCTCTTACTTTCGCATATTTCTCATACTTCATGGCTAGATCCTGGGCTTTTTCTGGATTGCATCACGTAGTAATGAAGTACAACACTGAAACAGTCAATTAAACCTGGTTTCCATCAATATTTTAGAGGACAACGCATGTTAGGTCTAGGTTAGGCCTGGGATTTGCCCTCATCAGGGTCATACTGTCGCAGTTTTAACATACTTGTTGAACGGATCCTGGGTTTTTTCTGGTTTGGTTCACGTAGTAATGTGGTACCACACTGAAACATTCAATTAAACCTGGTCTTGATAAATATTTTAGAGGATAACGCATGTTAGGTTTGGGTTAGGTCTAGGATTTGCCCTCATTAGGCTCATACTTTCGCATATTTCTCATACTTCATGGCTAGATCCTGGGCTTTTTCTGGATTGCATCACGTAGTAATGTAGTACCACACTGAAACATTCAATTAAACTTGGTCTTGATAAATATTTCAGAGGATAACGCATGTTAGGTCTGGGTTAGCTCTAGGATTTGCACTCAAAAGGCTCATACTTTCGCGTTTTTCACATACCTGTTGAACAGATCCTGGGTTTTTTCTGCTTTGGATCACGTAGTAGTGTGGTACCACACTGAAGCAGTCCATTAAACCTGGTTGCGATCAATGTTTTAGAGGATAACGCATGTTAGGTCTGGGTTAGGTCTAGTATTTGCCCTCATCAGGCTCATTCTTTCGCATATTTCTCAAACTTGATGGCTAGATCCTGGGCTTTTTCTGGATTGCATCACGTAGTAATGTAGTACCACACTGAAACATTCAATTAAACCTGGTCTTGATAAATATTTCAGAGGATAACGCATGTTAGGTCTGGGTTAGGTCTAGGATTTGCACTCATCAGGCTCATACATCCGCGTTTTTCACATACCTGTTGAACAGATCCTGGGTTTTTTCTGCTTTGGATCACGTAGTAGTGTGGTACCACACTGAAGCAGTCCATTAAACCTGGTTGCGATCAATGTTTTAGAGGATAACGCATATTAGGTCTGGGTTAGGTCTAGTATTTGCCCTCATCAGGCTCATTCTTTCGCATATTTCTCAAACTTGATGGCTAGATCCTGGGCTTTTTCTGGATTGCATCACGTAGTAATGTAGTACCACACTGAAACATTCAATTAAACCTGGTCTTGATAAATATTTCAGAGGATAACGCATGTTAGGTCTGGGTTAGGTCTAGGATTTGCACTCATCAGGCTCACACTTTCGCGTTTTTCACATACTTGTTGAACAGATCCTGGGTTTTTACTGGTTTGGATCACGTAGTAATGTGGTACCACACTGAGACAGTCGATTGAACCAGGTTTCGATCAATATTTTTGAGGATAACGCATGTTAGGTCTTGGTTAGGTCTGGGATTTTCACTCATCAGACTCATACTTTCGCATTCTTCACATACTTGTTGAACGGATCATGGGTTTTTTCTGGTTTGGATCACGTAGTAATGTGGGACCACACTGAAACAATCAATTAAACCTGGTGTTGATAAATATTTTAGAGGATAACGCATGTTAGGTCTGGGATAGGTCGGGGATTAGCCCTCATCAGACTCATACTTTCGCACACTTCACATGCTCGTTGAACAGATCCTGGGTTTTTTCTGGTTTGGATCACGTAGTAATGTGGGACCACAATGAAACAGTCGACTAAACCAGGTTTCGATCAATATTTTAGAGGGTAACGCAAGTTAGGTCTGGGATAGGTCAGGGATTTGACCTCATCAGACTCATAATTTCGCACACTTCACATACTCCTTGAACAGATCCAGGGTTATTTTCTGGTTTGGATCACATAATAATGTGGTACCACACTGAAACAGTCGATTAAACCTGCTTTTGATCAATATTTTAGAGAATAATTCATGTTAGGTCTAGGTTAGGTCAAGGATTTGCTCTCATCAGGCTCATTCTTTCGCATATTTCTCATACTTGATGGCTAGATCCTGGACTTTTTCTGGATTGCATCACGTAGTAATGAAGTACAACACTGAAACAGTCAATTAAACCTGGTTTCGATCAATATTTTAGAGAATAATTCATGTTAGGTCTAGGTTAGGTCTGGGATTTGCTCTCATCAGGCTCATTCTTTCGCATATTTCTCATACTTGATGGCTAGATCCTGGGCTTTTTCTGGATTGCATCACGTAGTAATGAAGTACAACACTGAAACAGTCAATTAAACCTGGTTTCCATCAATATTTTAGAGGACAACGCAAGTTAGGTCTAGGTAAGGCCTGAGATTTTCACTCATCAGACTCATACTTACGCAATCTTCACATACTTGTTGAACGGATCCTGGGTTTTTTCTGGTTTGGATCACGTAGTAATGTGGTACCACACTGAAACAGTCGATTAAACCTGCTTTTGATCAATATTTAGAGAATAATTCATGTTAGGTCTAGGTTAGGTCAAGGATTTGCTCTCATCAGGCTCATTCTTTCGCATATTTCTCATACTTGATGGCTAGATCCTGGGCTTTTTCTGGATTGCATCACGTAGTAATGTGGTACCACACTGAAACATTCAATTAAACCTGGTCTTGATAAATATTTTAGAGGATAACGCATGTTAGGTCTGGGTTAGGTCTAGGATTTGCCCGCATCAGGCTCATTCTTTCGCATATTTCTCATACTTGATGGCTAGATCCTGGGCTTTTTCTGGATTGCATCACTTAGTAATGAAGTACAATTCTGAAACAGTCAATTAAACCTGTTTTCGATCAATATTTTAGAGGATAACGGAAGTTAGGTCTGGGATAGGTCTAGGATTTGCCCTCATCAGGCTCTTACTTTCGCATATTTCTCATACTTCATGGCTAGATCCTGGGCTGTTTCTGGATTGTATCACGTAGTAATGTGGTACCACGCTGAAACAGTCAATTAAACCTGGTTTCGATCAATATTTTAGAGGATAACGGAAGTTAGGTCTGGGATAGGTCTAGGATTTGCCCTCATCAGGCTCTTACTTTCGCATATTTCTCATACTTCATGGCTAGATCCTGGGCTATTTCGGGATTGGATCACGTAGTAAAGTGGTACCACACTGAAACAGTCCATTAAACCTGGTTTCGCTCAATATTTTAGAGGATAACGCATGTTAGGTCTAGGTTAGGTCTGGGATTTGCTCTCATCAGGCTCATTCTTTCGCATATTTCTCACACTTGATGGCTAGATCCTGGGCTTTTTCTAGATTGCATCACGTAGTAATGTAGTACCTCACTGAAACAGTCAATGAAACCAGGTTTCCATGAATATTTTAGAAGACAACGCAAGTTAGGTCTAGGTAAGGCCTGAGATTTTCACTGATCAGACTCATACTTTCGTATTCTCCGCATACTTGTTGAACGGATCCTGGGTTTTTTCTGGTTTGGATGACGTAGTAATGTGGTACCACACTGAAACATTCAATTAAACCTGGTCTTGATAAATATTTTAGAGAATAACGCATGTTAGGTCTGGGTTAGGTCTAGGATTTGCCCTCATCAGGCTCATACTTTCGCATATTTCTCATACTTCATGGCTAGATCCGGGGCTATTTCTGGATTGGATCACGTAGTAATGTGGCACCCCACTGAAACAGTCAATTAAACCTGGTTTTGATCAATATTTTAGAGAATAATTCATGTTAGGTCTAGGTTAGGTCAGGGATTTGCTCTCATCAGTGTCATACTGCCGCAGTTTTAACATACTTGTTGAACGGATCCTGGGTTTATTCTGGTTTGGTTCACGTAGTAATGTGGTACCACACTGAAGCAGTCCATTAAACCTGGTTGCGATCAATGTTTTAGAGGATAACGCATGTTAGGTCTGGGTTAGGTCTAGTATTTGCCCTCATCAGGCTCATTCTTTCGCATATTTCTCAAACTTGATGGCTAGATCCTGGGCTTTTTCTGGATTGCATCACGTAGTAATGTAGTACCACACTGAAACATTCAATTAAACCTGGTCTTGATAAATATTTCAGAGGATAACGCATGTTAGGTCTGGGTTAGGTCTAGGATTTGCACTCATCAGGCTCATACTTTCGCATATTTCTCATACTTTATGGCTAGATCCTGGGCTATTTCTGGATTGGATCACGCAGTAAAGTGGTACCACACTGAAACAGTCAATGAAACCAGGTTTCCATGAATATTTTAGAAGACAACGCAAGTTAGGTCTAGGTAATGCCTGGGATTTTCACTGATCAGACTCATACTTTCGCATTCTTCACATACTTGTTGAACGGATCCTGGGTTTTTTCTGGTTTGGATGACGTAGTAATGTGGTACCACACTGAAACATTCAAATAAACCTGGTCTTGATAAATATTTTAGAGAATAACGCATGTTAGGTCTGGGTTAGGTCTAGGTTTTGCCCTCATCAGGCTCATTCTTCCGCATATTTCTCATACATGTTGAACAGACCCTGGGTATTTTCTGGCATGGAACACGTAGTAATGTGGGACCACACTGAAACATGCAATTAAACCTGGTCTTGATAAATATTTTAGAGAATAACGCATGTTAGGTCTGGGTTAGGTCTAGGATTTGCCCTCATCAGGCTCATACTTTCGCATATTTCTCATACTTCATGGCTAGATCCGGGGCTATTTCTGGATTGGATCACGTAGTAATGTGGCACCCCACTGAAACAGTCAATTAAACCTGGTTTTGATCAATATTTTAGAGAATAATTCATGTTAGGTCTAGGTTAGGTCAGGGATTTGCTCTCATCAGTGTCATACTGCCGCAGTTTTAACATACTTGTTGAACGGATCCTGGGTTTATTCTGGTTTGGTTCACGTAGTAATGTGGTACCACACTGAAGCAGTCCATTAAACCTGGTTGCGATCAATGTTTTAGAGGATAACGCATGTTAGGTCTGGGTTAGGTCTAGTATTTGCCCTCATCAGGCTCATTCTTTCGCATATTTCTCAAACTTGATGGCTAGATCCTGGGCTTTTTCTGGATTGCATCACGTAGTAATGTAGTACCACACTGAAACATTCAATTAAACCTGGTCTTGATAAATATTTCAGAGGATAACGCATGTTAGGTCTGGGTTAGGTCTAGGATTTGCACTCATCAGGCTCATACTTTCGCATATTTCTCATACTTTATGGCTAGATCCTGGGCTATTTCTGGATTGGATCACGCA
Source organism: Colletes latitarsis (assembly GCF_051014445.1). Lineage (NCBI taxonomy): Eukaryota > Metazoa > Arthropoda > Insecta > Hymenoptera > Colletidae > Colletes > Colletes latitarsis. The sequence continues at coordinate 12,354,690 of NW_027488366.1, forward strand.
GTAAAGTGGTACCACACTGAAACAGTCAATGAAACCAGGTTTCCATGAATATTTTAGAAGACAACGCAAGTTAGGTCTAGGTAATGCCTGGGATTTTCACTGATCAGACTCATACTTTCGCATTCTTCACATACTTGTTGAACGGATCCTGGGTTTTTTCTGGTTTGGATGACGTAGTAATGTGGTACCACACTGAAACATTCAAATAAACCTGGTCTTGATAAATATTTTAGAGAATAACGCATGTTAGGTCTGGGTTAGGTCTAGGTTTTGCCCTCATCAGGCTCATTCTTCCGCATATTTCTCATACATGTTGAACAGACCCTGGGTATTTTCTGGCATGGAACACGTAGTAATGTGGGACCACACTGAAACAATCAATTAAACCTGGTCTTGATAAATATTTTAGAGGATAACGCATGTTAGGTCTGGGTTAGGTCTAGGATTTGCTCTCATCAGGCTCATACTTTCGCATATTTCTCATACTTCATGGCTAGATCCTGGGCTGTTTCTGGATTGTATCACGTAGTAATGTGGTACCACGCTGAAACAGTCAATTAAACCTGGTTTCGATCAATATTTTAGAGGATAACGGAAGTTAGGTCTGTGATGGGTCTAGGATTTGCCCTCATCAGGCTCTTACTTTCGCATATTTCTCATACTTCATGGCTAGATCCTGGGCTATTTCTGTATTGGATCACGTAGTAAAGTGGTACCACACTGAAACATTCAATAAAACCTGGTCTGGATAAATATTTTAGAGGATAACGCATCTTAGGTCTGGGTTAGGTCTAAGATTTGCCCTCATCAGGCTCACAGTTTAGCGTTTTTCGCTTACTTGTTGAACAGATCCTGGGTTTTTTCTGGTTTGGATCACGAAGTAGTGTGGTACCACACTGAAACAGTCCATTAAACTTCGTTTCGCTCAATATTTTAGAGGATAACGCATGTTAGGTCTAGGTTAGGTCTGGGATTTGCTCTCATCAGGCTCATTCTTTCGCATATTTCTCATACTTGATGGCTAGATCCTGGGCTTTTTCTGGATTGCATCACGTAGTAATGTAGTACCACACTGAAACATTCAATTAAACCTGGTCTTGATAAATATTTCAGAGGATAACGCATGTTAGGTCTGGGTTAGGTCTAGGATTTGCACTCATCAGGCTCATACTTTCGCATATATCTCATACTTCATAGCTAGATCCTGGGCTTTTTCTGGATTGCATCACGTAGTAATGAAGTACAACACTGAAACAGCCAATTGAACCTGGTCTCCATCAATATCTTAGAGGACAACGCAAGTTAGGTCTGGGTAGGTCTTGGATTTGCCCTCATCAGGCTCATACTTTCGCATATTTCTCATACTTCATGGCTAGATCCTGGGCTATTTCTGGATTGGATCACGTAGTAAAGTGGTGCCACACTGAAACATTCAATGAAACCTGGTCTGGATAAATATTTTAGAGGATAACGCATGTTAGGTCTGGGATAGGTCTAGGATTTGCCCTCATCAGGCTCTTACTTTCGCATATTTCTCATACTTCATGGCTAGATCCTGGGCTTTTTCTGGATTGCATCACGTAGTAATGAAGTACAACACTGAAACAGTCAATTAAACCTGGTTTCCATCAATATTTTAGAGGACAACGCATGTTAGGTCTAGGTTAGGCCTGGGATTTGCCCTCATCAGGGTCATACTGTCGCAGTTTTAACATACTTGTTGAACGGATCCTGGGTTTTTTCTGGTTTGGTTCACGTAGTAATGTGGTACCACACTGAAACATTCAATTAAACCTGGTCTTGATAAATATTTTAGAGGATAACGCATGTTAGGTTTGGGTTAGGTCTAGGATTTGCCCTCATTAGGCTCATACTTTCGCATATTTCTCATACTTCATGGCTAGATCCTGGGCTTTTTCTGGATTGCATCACGTAGTAATGTAGTACCACACTGAAACATTCAATTAAACTTGGTCTTGATAAATATTTCAGAGGATAACGCATGTTAGGTCTGGGTTAGCTCTAGGATTTGCACTCAAAAGGCTCATACTTTCGCGTTTTTCACATACCTGTTGAACAGATCCTGGGTTTTTTCTGCTTTGGATCACGTAGTAGTGTGGTACCACACTGAAGCAGTCCATTAAACCTGGTTGCGATCAATGTTTTAGAGGATAACGCATGTTAGGTCTGGGTTAGGTCTAGTATTTGCCCTCATCAGGCTCATTCTTTCGCATATTTCTCAAACTTGATGGCTAGATCCTGGGCTTTTTCTGGATTGCATCACGTAGTAATGTAGTACCACACTGAAACATTCAATTAAACCTGGTCTTGATAAATATTTCAGAGGATAACGCATGTTAGGTCTGGGTTAGGTCTAGGATTTGCACTCATCAGGCTCACACTTTCGCGTTTTTCACATACTTGTTGAACAGATCCTGGGTTTTTACTGGTTTGGATCACGTAGTAGTGTGGTACCACACTGAAACAGTCCATTAAACCTGGTTGCGATCAATATTTTAGAGGATAACGCATGTTAGGTCTGGGTTAGGTCTATTATTTGCCCTCATCAGGATCATTCTTTCGCATATTTCTCAAACTTGATGGCTAGATCCTGGGCTTTTTCTGGATTACATCACGTAGTAATCTGGTACCACACTGAAACATTCAATTAAACCTGGTCTTGATAAATATTTTAGAAGATAACGTATGTTAGGTCTGGGTTAGGTCTAGGATTTGCCCCCATCAGGCTCATACTTTCGCATATTTCTCATACTTCATGGCTAGATCCTGGGCTATTTCTGGATTGGATCTCGTAGTAAAGTGGTACCACACTGAAACATTCAATGGAACCTGGTCTGGATAAATATTTTAGAGGATAACGCATGATAGGTCTGGGTTAGGTCTAGGAATTGCCCTCATCAGGCTTATTCTTTCGCATATGTCTCATACATGATGGCTAGATCCTGGGCTTTTTCTTGATCGCATAACGTAGTAATGAAGTACAACACTGAAACAGTCACTTAAACCTGGTTTCCACCAATATCTTAGAGGACAACGCAAGTTAGGTCTGGGATAGGTCTGAAATTTGCCCTCATCAGGCTCATACTTTCGCGTTTTTCACATACTTGTTGAACAGATCCTGGGTTTTTTCTGGTTTGGATCACGTAGTAATGTGGTACCACGCTGAAACAGTCGATTAGACCCGGTTTCGATCAATATTTTAGAGGATAACGCAAGTTAATTCTGGGATAGGTCTGGAATTTGACCTCATCAGACTCATACTTTCGCGTTTTTCACATACTTGTTGAACAGATCCTGGGTTTTTTCTGGTTTGGATCACGTAGTAGTGTGGTACCACACTGAAACAGTCCATTAAACCTGGTTGCGGTCAATATTTTAGAGGATAACGCATGTTAGGTCTGGGTTAGCTCTAGGATTTGCCCTCATCAGGCTCATTCTTTCGCATATTTCTCAAACTTCATGGCTAGATCCTGGGCTTTTTCTGGATTGCATCACGTAGTAATGTGGTACCACACTGAAGCATTCAATTAAACCTGGTCTTGATAAATATTTTAGAGGATAACGCATGTTAGGTCTGGGTTAGGTCTAGGATTTGCTCTCATCAGACTCATACTTTCGCATTCTTCACATACTTGTTGAACGGATCCTGGGTTTTTTCTGGTTTGGATCACGTAGTAATGTGGGACCACACTGAAACAGTCAATTAAACCTGGTTTCGATTAATATTTTAGAGAATAATTCATGTTAGGTCTAGGTTAGGTCTGGGATTTGCTCTTATCAGGCTCATTCTTTCGCATATTTCTCATACTTGATGGCTAGATCCTGGGCTTTTTCTGGATTGCATCACGTAGTAATGAAGTACAACACTGAAACAGTCAATTGAACCTGGTCTCCATCAATATCTTAGAGGACAACGCAAGTTAGGTCTGGGATATGTCTTGGATTTGCCCTCATCAGGCTCATACTTTCGCATATTTCTCATACTTCATGGCTAGATCCTGGGCTATTTCTGGATTGGATCACGTAGTAAAGTGGTACCACACTGAAACATTCAATGAAACCTGGTCTGGATAAATATTTTAGAGGATAACGCATGTTAGGTCTGGGTTAGGTCTAGGATTTGCCCTCATCAGGCTCATTCTTCTGCATATTTCTCATACTTGATGGCTAGATCCTGGGCGTTTGCTGGATTGCATCACGTTGTAATGTAGCAGCACACTGAAACAGTCAATTGAACCTGGTCTCCATCAATATCTTAGAGGACAACGCAAGTTAGGTCTGGGATATGTCTTGGATTTGCCCTCATCAGGCTCTTACTTTCGCATATTTCTCATACTTCATGGCTAGATCCTGGGCTATTTCTGGATTGGATCACGTAGTAAAGTGGTACCACACTGAAACAGTCCATTAAACCTGGTTGCGATCAATATTTTAGAGGATAACGCATGTTAGGTCTGGGTTAGGTCTAGTATTTGCCCTCATCAGGCTCATTCTTTCGCATATTTCTCAAACTTGATGGCTAGATCCTGGGCTTTTTCTGGATTGCATCACGTAGTAATGTAGTACCACTCTGAAACATTCAATTAAACCTGGTCTTGATAAATATTTCAGAGGATAACGCATGTTAGGTCTGGGTTAGGTCTAGGATTTGCACTCATCAGGCTCATACTTTCGCATATATCTCATACTTCATAGCTAGATCCTGGGCTTTTTCTGGATTGCATCACGTAGTAATGAAGTACAACACTGAAACAGCCAATTGAACCTGGTCTCCATCAATATCTTAGAGGACAACGCAAGTTAGGTCTGGGATAGGTCTTGGATTTGCCCTCATCAGGCTCATACTTTCGCATATTTCTCATACTTCATGGCTAGATCCTGGGCTATTTCTGGATTGGATCACGTAGTAAAGTGGTGCCACACTGAAACATTCAATGAAACCTGGTCTGGATAAATATTTTAGAGGATAACGCATGTTAGGTCTGGGATAGGTCTAGGATTTGCCCTCATCAGGCTCTTACTTTCGCATATTTCTCATACTTCATGGCTAGATCCTGGGCTTTTTCTGGATTGCATCACGTAGTAATGAAGTACAACACTGAAACAGTCAATTAAACCTGGTTTCCATCAATATTTTAGAGGACAACGCATGTTAGGTCTAGGTTAGGCCTGGGATTTGCCCTCATCAGGGTCATACTGTCGCAGTTTTAACATACTTGTTGAACGGATCCTGGGTTTTTTCTGGTTTGGTTCACGTAGTAATGTGGTACCACACTGAAACATTCAATTAAACCTGGTCTTGATAAATATTTTAGAGGATAACGCATGTTAGGTTTGGGTTAGGTCTAGGATTTGCCCTCATTAGGCTCATACTTTCGCATATTTCTCATACTTCATGGCTAGATCCTGGGCTTTTTCTGGATTGCATCACGTAGTAATGTAGTACCACACTGAAACATTCAATTAAACTTGGTCTTGATAAATATTTCAGAGGATAACGCATGTTAGGTCTGGGTTAGCTCTAGGATTTGCACTCAAAGGGCTCATACTTTCGCGTTTTTCACATACCTGTTGAACAGATCCTGGGTTTTTTCTGCTTTGGATCACGTAGTAGTGTGGTACCACACTGAAGCAGTCCATTAAACCTGGTTGCGATCAATGTTTTAGAGGATAACGCATGTTAGGTCTGGGTTAGGTCTAGTATTTGCCCTCATCAGGCTCATTCTTTCGCATATTTCTCAAACTTGATGGCTAGATCCTGGGCTTTTTCTGGATTGCATCACGTAGTAATGTAGTACCACACTGAAACATTCAATTAAACCTGGTCTTGATAAATATTTCAGAGGATAACGCATGTTAGGTCTGGGTTAGGTCTAGGATTTGCACTCATCAGGCTCATACTTTCGCGTTTTTCACATACTTGTTGAACAGATCCTGGGTTTTTTCTGGTTTGGATCACGTAGTAGTGTGGTACCACACTGAAACAGTCCATTAAACCTGGTTGCGATCAATATTTTAGAGGATAACGCATGTTAGGTCTGGGTTAGGTCTATTATTTGCCCTCATCAGGATCATTCTTTCGCATATTTCTCAAACTTGATGGCTAGATCCTGGGCTTTTTCTGGATTACATCACGTAGTAATCTGGTACCACACTGAAACATTCAATTAAACCTGGTCTTGAAAAATATTTTAGAAGATAACGTATGTTAGGTCTGGGTTAGGTCTAGGATTTGCCCCCATCAGGCTCATACTTTCGCATATTTCTCATACTTCATGGCTAGATCCTGGGCTATTTCTGGATTGGATCTCGTAGTAAAGTGGTACCACACTGAAACATTCAATGGAACCTGGTCTGGATAAATATTTTAGAGGATAACGCATGTTAGGTCTGGGTTAGGTCTAGGAATTGCCCTCATCAGGCTTATTCTTTCGCATATGTCTCATACATGATGGCTAGATCCTGGGCTTTTTCTTGATCGCATAACGTAGTAATGAAGTACAACACTGAAACAGTCACTTAAACCTGGTTTCCACCAATATCTTAGAGGACAACGCAAGTTAGGTCTGGGATAGGTCTGAAATTTGCCCTCATCAGGCTCATACTTTCGCGTTTTTCACATACTTGTTGAACAGATCCTGGGTTTTTTCTGGTTTGGATCACGTAGTAATGTGGTACCACGCTGAAACAGTCGATTAGACCCGGTTTCGATCAATATTTTAGAGGATAACGCAAGTTAATTCTGGGATAGGTCTGGAATTTGACCTCATCAGACTCATACTTTCGCGTTTTTCACATACTTGTTGAACAGATCCTGGGTTTTTTCTGGTTTGGATCACGTAGTAGTGTGGTACCACACTGAAACAGTCCATTAAACCTGGTTGCGGTCAATATTTTAGAGGATAACGCATGTTAGGTCTGGGTTAGCTCTAGGATTTGCCCTCATCAGGCTCATTCTTTCGCATATTTCTCAAACTTCATGGCTAGATCCTGGGCTTTTTCTGGATTGCATCACGTAGTAATGTGGTACCACACTGAAACATTCAATTAAACCTGGTCTTGATAAATATTTTAGAGGATAACGCATGTTAGGTCTGGGTTAGGTCTAGGATTTGCTCTCATCAGACTCATACTTTCGCATTCTTCACATACTTGTTGAACGGATCCTGGGTTTTTTCTGGTTTGGATCACGTAGTAATGTGGGACCACACTGAAAGAGTCAATTAAACCTGGTTTCGATTAATATTTTAGAGAATAATTCATGTTAGGTCTAGGTTAGGTCTGGGATTTGCTCTTATCAGGCTCATTCTTTCGCATATTTCTCATACTTGATGGCTAGATCCTGGGCTTTTTCTGGATTGCATAACGTAGTAATGAAGTACAACACTGAAACAGTCAATTAAACCTGGTTTCCATCAATATTTTAGACGACAATGCAAGTTAGGTCTGGGATAGATCTGGGATTCGCCCTAATCAGGCTCATACTTTCGCGTTTTTCACATACTTGTTAAACAGATCCTGGGTTTTTTCTGGTTTGGATCACGTAGTAATGTGGTACCACACTGAAACAGTCGATTAAACCTGGTTTCGATCAATATTTTAGAGGATAACGCATGTTAGGTCTGGAATAGGTCTGGGATTTGACCTCGTCAGACTCATACTTTCGCACCCTTCACATACTCGTTGATCAGATCCTGGGTTATTTTCTGGTTTAGATCACACAGTAATATGGTACCACACTGAAACAGTCGATTAAACCAGGTTTCGGTCAATATTTTTGAGGATAACGCAGGTTAGGTCTAGATTAGGCCTGGGATTTTCACTCATCAGACTCATACTTTCGCATTCTTCACATACTTGTTGAACGGAGCCTGGGTTTTTTCTGGTTTGCATCACGTAGTAATGTGGGACCACACTGAAACAGTCAATTAAATCTGGTTTCGATCAATATTTTAGAGAATAATTCATGTTAGGTCTAGGTTAGGCCTGGGATTTTCACTCATCAGACTCATACTTTCGCATTCTTCACATACTTGTTGAACGGATCCTGGGTTTTTTCTGGTTTGGATCACGTAGGAATGTGGGACCACACTGAAACAATCAATTAAACCTGGTCTTGATAAATATTTCGGAGGATGACGCATGTTAGGTCTGGGTTAGGTCTAGGATTTGCCCTCATCAGGCTCATACTTTCGCATATTTCTCATACTTCATGGCTAGATCCTGGGCTGTTTCTGGATTGTATCACGTAGTAATGTGGTACCACGCTGAAACAGTCAATTAAACCTGGTTTCGATCAATATTTTGGAGGATAACGCAAGTTAGGTCTGGGATAGGTCTAGGATTTGCCCTCATCAGGCTCTTACTTTCGCATATTTCTCATACTTCATGGCTGGATCCTGGGCTATTTCTGGATTGGATCACGAAGTAAAGTGGTACCACACTGAAACATTCAATGAAACCTGGTCTGGATAAATATTTTAGAGGATAATGCATCTTAGGTCTAGGTCAGGTCTAGGATTTGCCCTCATCGGGCTCATACTTTCGCATGTTTCTCATACTTCATGGCTAGATCCTGGGCTATTTCTGGATTGGATCACGTAGTAATGTGGCACCGCACTGAAACAGTCAATTAAACCTGGTTTTGATCAATATTTTAGAGAATAATTCATGTTAGGTCTAGGTTAGGTCAGGGTTTTGCCCTCATCGGGCTCATACTTTCGCATGTTTCTCATCCTTCATGGCTAGATCCTGGGCTATTTCTGGATTGGATCACGTAGTAATGTGGCACCGCACTGAAACAGTCAATTAAACCTGGTTTTGATCAATATTTTAGAGAATAATTCATGTTAGGTCTAGGTTAGGTCAGGGATTTGCTCTCATCAGGCTCATTCTTTCGCATATTTCTCATACTTGATGGCTAGATCCTGGGCTTTTTCTGGATTGCATCACGTAGTAATGAAGTACAACACTGAAACAGTCAATTAAACTTGGTTTCCATCAGTATTTTAGAGGACAACGCATGTTAGGTCTAGGTTAGGCCTGGGATTTGCCCTCATCAGGGTCATACTGCCGCAGTTTTAACATACTTGTTGAATGGATCCTGGGTTTTTTCTGGTTTGGTTCACGTAGTAATGTGGTACCACACTGAAACATTCAATTAAACCTGTCTTGATAAATATTTTAGAGGATAACGCATGTTAGGTTTGGGTTAGGTCTAGGATTTGCCCTCATTAGGCTCATACTTTCGCATATTTCTCATACTTGATGGCTAGATCCTGGGCTTTTTCTGGATTGCATAACGTAGCAATGAAGTACAACACTGAAACAGTCAATTAAACCTGGTTTCCATCAATATTTTAGAGGACAACGCAAGTTAGGTCTGGGATAGATCTGGGATTCGCCCTAATCAGGCTCATACTTTCGCGTTTTTCACATACTTGTTGGACAGATCCTAGGTTTTTTCTGGTTTGGATCACGTAGTAATGTGGTACCACACTGAAACAGTTGACTAAACCTGGTTTCGATCAATATTTTAGAGGATAACGCAAGTTAGGTCTGGGATAGGTCTGGGATATGACCTCATCAGACTCTTACTTTCGCACACTTCACATACTCGTTGAACAGATCCTGGGATATTTTCTGGTTTGGATCACATAGTAATGTGGTACCACTCTGAGACAGTCGATTAAACCAGGTTTCGATCAATATTTTAGAGGATAACGCATGTTAGATCTGGGTTAGGTCTACGATTTGCCCTCATCAGGCTCATACTTTCGCATATTTCTCATACTTCATGGCTAGATCCTAGGCTGTTTCTGGATTGTATCACGTAGTAATGTGGTATCAAGCTGAAACAGTCAATTGAACCTGGTCTCCATCAATATCTTAGAGGACAACGCAAGTTAGGTCTGGGATAGGTCTTGGATTTGCCCTCATCAGGCTCATAGTTTCGCATATTTCTCATACTTCATGGCTAGATCCTGGGCTATTTCTGGATTGGATCACGTAGTAAAGTGGTACCACACTGAAACATTCAATGAAACCTGGTCTGGATAAATATTTTAGAGGATAACGCATGTTAGGTCTGGGATAGGTCTAGGATTTGCCCTCATCAGGCTCTTACTTTCGCATATTTCTCATACTTCATGGCTAGATCCTGGGCTTTTTCTGGATTGCATCACGTAGTAATGAAGTACAACACTGAAACAGTCAATTAAACCTGGTTTCCATCAATATTTTAGAGGACAACGCATGTTAGGTCTAGGTTAGGCCTGGGATTTGCCCTCATCAGGGTCATACTGTCGCAGTTTTAACATACTTGTTGAACGGATCCTGGGTTTTTTCTGGTTTGGTTCACGTAGTAATGTGGTACCACACTGAAACATTCAATTAAACCTGGTCTTGATAAATATTTTAGAGGATAACGCAAGTTAAGTCTGGGATAGGTCTGGGATTTGACCTCATCAGACTCATACTTTCGCGTTTTTCACATACTTGTTGAACAGATCCTGGGTTTTTTCTGGTTTGGATCACGTAGTAGTGTGGTACCACACTGAAACAGTCCATTAAACCTGGTTGCGATCAATATTTTAGAGGATAACGCATGTTAGGTCTGGGTTAGGTCTATTATTTGCCCTCATCAGGCTCATTCTTTCGCATATTTCTCAAACTTGATGGCTAGATCCTGGGCTTTTTCTGGATTGCATCACGTAGTAATATAGTACCACACTGAAACATTCAATTAAACCTGGTCTCCATCAATATCTTAGAGGACAACGCAAGTTAGGTCTGGGATAGGTCTTGGATTTGCCCTCATCAGGCTCATACTTTCGCATATTTCTCATACTTCATGGCTAGATCCTGGGCTATTTCTGGATTGGATCACGTAGTAAAGTGGTACCACACTGAAACATTCAATGAAACCTGGTCTGGATAAATATTTTAGAAGATAACGCATGTTAGGTCTGGGTTAGGTCTAGGAATTGCCCTCATCAGGCTTATTCTTTCGCATATGTCTCATACATGATGGCTAGATCCTGGGCTTTTTCTTGATCGCATAACGTAGTAATGAAGTACAACACTGAAACAGTCACTTAAACCTGGTTTCCATCAATACCTTAGAGGACAACGCAAGTTAGGTCTGGGATAGGTCTGAAATTTGCCCTCATCAGGCTCATACTTTCGCGTTTTTCACATACTTGTTGAACACATCCTGGGTTTTTTCTGGTTTGGATCACGTAGTAATGTGGTACCACGCTGAAACAGTCGATTAGACCCGGTTTCGATCAATATTTTAGAGGATAACGCAAGTTAAGTCTGGGATAGGTCTGGAATTTGACCTCATCAGACTCCTACTTTCGCGTTTTTCACATACTTGTTGAACAGATCCTGGGTTTTTTCTGGTTTGGATCCCGTAGTAGTGTGGTACCACACTGAAACAGTCCATTAAACCTGGTTGCGGTCAATATTTTAGAGGATAACGCATGTTAGGTCTGGGTTAGCTCTAGGATTTGCCCTCATCAGGCTCATTCTTTCGCATATTTCTCAAACTTCATGGCTAGATCCTGGGCTTTTTCTGGATTGCATCACGTAGTAATGTGGTACCACACTGAAACATTCAATTAAACCTGGTCTTGATAAATATTTTAGAGGATAACGCATGTTAGGTCTGGGTTAGGTCTAGGATTTGCTCTCATCAGACTCATACTTTCGCATTCTTCACATACTTGTTGAACGTATCCTGGGTTTTTTCTGGTTTGGATCACGTAGTAATGTGGGACCACACTGAAACAGTCAATTAAACCTGGTTTCGATCAATATTTTAGAGAATAATTCATGTTAGGTCTAGGTTAGGTCTGGGATTTGCTCTTATCAGGCTCATTCTTTCGCATATTTCTCATACTTGATGGCTAGATCCTGGGCTTTTTCTGGATTGCATAACGTAGTAATGAAGTACAACACTGAAACAGTCAATTAAACCTGGTTTCCATCAATATTTTAGACGACAATGCAAGTTAGGTCTGGGATAGATCTGGGATTCGCCCTAATCAGGCTCATATTTTCGCGTTTTTCACATACTTCTTGAACAGATCCTGGGTTTTTTCTGGTTTGGATCACGTAGTAATGTGGTACCACACTGAAACAGTCGATTAAACCTGGTTTCGATCAATATTTTTGAGGATAACGCAGGTTAGGTCTAGATTAGGCCTGGGATTTTCACTCATCAGACTCATACTTTCGCATTCTTCACATACTTGTTGAACGGAGCCTGGGTTTTTTCTGGTTTGCATCACGTAGTAATGTGGGACCACACTGAAACAGTCAATTAAATCTGGTTTCGATCAATATTTTAGAGAATAATTCATGTTAGGTCTAGGTTAGGCCTGGGATTTTCACTCATCAGACTCATACTTTCGCATTCTTCACATACTTGTTGAATGGATCCTGGGTTTTTTCTGGTTTGGATCACGTAGTAATGTGGGACCACACTGAAACAGTCAATTAAACCTGGTTTCGATCAATATTTTAGAGAATAATTCATGTTAGGTCTAGGTTAGGTCTGGGATTTGCTCTTATCAGGCTCATTCTTTCGCATATTTCTCATACTTGATGGCTAGATCCTGGGCTTTTTCTGGATTGCATAACGTAGTAATGAAGTACAACACTGAAACAGTCAATTAAACCTGGTTTCCATCAATATTTTAGAGGACAACGCAAGTTAGGTCTGGGATAGATCTGGGATTCGCCCTAATCAGGCTCATACTTTCGCGTTTTTCACATACTTGTTGAACAGATCCTGGGTTTTTTCTGGTTTGGATCACGTAGTAAAGTGGTACCACACTGAAACATTCAATGAAACCTGGTTTCGATCAGTATTTTAGAGAATAATTCATGTTAGGTCTGGGTTAGGTCTAGGAATTGCCATCATCAGGCTTATTCTTTCGCATATGTCTCATACATGATGGCTAGATCCTGGGCTTTTTCTTGATCGCATCACGTAGTAATGAAGTACAACACTGAAACAGTCACTTAAGCCTGGTTTCCATCAATATCTTAGAGGACAACGCAAGTTAGGTCTTGGATAGGTCTGAAATTTTGCCCTCATCAGGCTCATACTTTCGCGTTTTTCACATACTTGTTGAACAGATCCTGGGTTTTTTCTGGTTTGGATCACGTAGTAGTGTGGTACCACACTGAAACAGTCCATTAAACCTGGTTGCGATCAATATTTTAGAGGATAACGCATGTTAGGTCTGGGTTAGCTCTAGGATTTGCCCTCATCAGGCTCATTCTTTCGCATATTTCTCAAACTTCATGGCTAGATCCTGGGCTTTTTCTGGATTACATCACGTAGTAATGTGGTACCACACTGAAACATTCAATTAAACCTGGTCTTGATAAATATTTTAGAGGATAACGCATGTTAGGTCTGGGTTAGGTCTAGGATTTGCTCTCATCAGACTCATACTTTCGCATTCTTCACATACTTGTTGAACGGATCCTGGGTTTTTTCTGGTTTGGATCACGTAGTAATGTGGGACCACACTGAGACAGTCAATTAAACCTGGTTTCGATCAGTATTTTAGAGACTAATTCATGTTAGGTCTAGGTTAGGTCTGGTATTTGCTCTTATCAGGCTCATTGTTTCGCACATTTCGCATACTCGATGGCTAGATCCTGGGCTTTTTCTGGATTGCATAACGTAGTAATGAAGTACAACACTGAAACGGTTAATTAAACCTGGTTTCCATCAATATTTTAGAGGACAACGCATATTAGGTGTAGGTTAGGCCTGGGATTTGCCCTCATCAGGGTCATACTTTCGCAGTTTCATCATACATGTTGGCCTGATCGAGGGTTTTTTCTGCTTTGGATCACGTAGTAAAGTGGTGCCACACTGAAACAGTCCATTAAACCTGGTTTCGATCAATATTTTAGAGGATAACGCAAGTTTGGTCTGGGATAGGTCTGGGATTTGACCTCGTCAGACTCATACTTTCGCACCCTTCACATACTCGTTGAACAGATCCTGGGTTATTTTCTGGTTTGGATCATATAGTAATGTGGTACCACACTGAAACATTCAATTAAACCTGGTCTTGATAAATATTTTAGAGGATAACGCATGTTAGGTTTGGGTTAGGTCTAGGATTTGCCCTCATCTGGCTCATACTTTCGCATATTACTCATACCCGTTGAAAAGATCCTGGGATATTTTCTGGTTTGGATCACATAGTAATGTGGTACCACTCTGAGACAGTCGATTAAACCAGGTCTCGATCAATATTTTAGAGGATAACGCATGTTAGATCTGGGTTAGGTCTGGGATTTTCACACATCAGACTCATACTTTCGCATTCTTCACATACTTGTTGAACAGATCCTGGGTTTTTTCTGGTTTGGATCAGGTAGTAATGTGGGACCACACTGAAACAGTCAATTAAACCTGGTTTCGATCAATATTTCAGAGAATAATTCATGTTAGGTCTAGGTTAGGTCTGGGATTTGCTCTTATCAGGCTCATTCTTTCGCATATTTCTCATACTTGATGGCTAGATCCTGGGCTTTTTCTGGATTGCATAACGTAGTAATGAAGTACAACACTGAAACAGTCAATTAAACCTGGTTTCCATCAATATTTTAGAGGACAACGCAAGTTAGGTCTGGGATAGATCTGGGATTCGCCCTAATCAGGCTCATACTTTCGCGTTTTTCACATACTTGTTGGACAGATCCTGGGTTTTTTCCGGTTTGGATCACGTAGTAATGTGGTACCACACTGAAACAGTTGACTAAACCTGGTTTCGACCAATATTTTAGAGGATAACGCAAGTTAGGTCTGGGATAGGTCTGGGATATGACCTCATCAGACTCTTACTTTCGCACACTTCACATACTCGTTGAACAGATCCTGGGATATTTTCTGGTTTGGATCACATAGTAATGTGGTACCACTCTGAGACAGTCGATTAAACCAGGTTTCGATCAATATTTTAGAGGATAACGCATGTTAGATCTGGGTTAGGTCTACGATTTGCCCTCATCAGGCTCATACTTTCGCATATTTCTCATACTTCATGGCTAGATCCTGGGCTGTTTCTGGATTGTATCACGTAGTAATGTGGTATCAAGCTGAAACAGTCAATTGAACCTGGTCTCCATCAATATCTTAGAGGACAACGCAAGTTAGGTCTGGGATAGATCTGGGATTCGCCCTAATCAGGCTCATACTTTCGCGTTTTTCACATACTTGTTGAACAGATCCTGGGTTTTTTCTGGTTTGGATCATGTAGTAATGTGGTACCACCCTGAAACATTCAATTAAACCTGGTCTTGATGAATATTTTAGAGGATAACGCAAGTTAAGTCTGGGATAGGTCTGGGATTTGACCTCATCAGACTCATACTTTCGCGTTTTTCACATACTTGTTGAACAGATCCTGGGTTTTTTCTGGTTTGGATCACGTAGTAGTGTGGTACCACACTGAAACATTCAATTAAACCTGGTCTTGATAAATATTTTAGAAGATAACGCATGTTAGGTCTGGGTTAGGTCTATTATTTGCCCTCATCAGGCTTATTCTTTCGCATATGTCTCATACATGATGGCTAGATCCTGGGCTTTTTCTGGATTGCATCACGTAGTAATGTGGTACCACACTGAAACATTCAATTAAACCTGGTCTTGATAAATATTTCAGAAGATAACGCATGTTAGGTCTGGGTTAGGTCTAGGATTTGCCCTCATCAGGCTCATACTTTCGCATATTTCTCATACTTCATGGCTAGATCCTGGGCTATTTCTGGATTGGATCTCGTAGTAAAGTGGTACCACACTGAAACATTCAATGGAACCTGGTCTGGATAAATATTTTAGAGGATAACGCATGTTAGGTCTGGGTTAGGTCTAGGAATTGCCCTCATCAGGCTTATTCTTTCGCATATGTCTCATACATGATGGCTAGATCCTGGGCTTTTTCTTGATCGCATAACGTAGTAATGAAGTACAACACTGAAACAGTCACTTAAACCTGGTTTCCATCAATATCTTAGAGGACAACGCAAGTTAGGTCTGGGATAGATCTGGGATTCGCCCTAATCAGGCTCATACTTTCGCGTTTTTCACATACTTGTTGAACAGATCCTGGTTTTTTTCTGGTTTGGATCATGTAGTAATGTGGTACCACACTGAAACAGTCGATTAAACCTGGTTTCGATCAATATTTTAGAGGATAACGCATGTTAGGTCTGGAATAGGTCTGGGATTTGACCTCGTCAGACTCATACTTTCGCACCCTTCACATACTCGTTGATCAGATCCTGGGTTATTTTCTGGTTTGGATCACACAGTAATATGGTACCACACTGAAACAGTCGATTAAACCAGGTTTCGGTCAATATTTTTGAGGATAACGCAGGTTAGGTCTAGATTAGGCCTGGGATTTTCACTCATCAGACTCATACTTTCGCATTCTTCACATACTTGTTGAACGGAGCCTGGGTTTTTTCTGGTTTGCATCACGTAGTAATGTGGGACCACACTGAAACAGTCAATTAAATCTGGTTTCGATCAATATTTTAGAGAATAATTCATGTTAGGTCTAGGTTAGGCCTGGGCTTTTCACTCATCAGACTCATACTTTCGCATTCTTCACATACTTGTTGAACGGATCCTGGGTTTTTTCTGGTTTGGATCACGTAGTAATGTGGGACCACACTGAAACAATCAATTAAACCTGGTCTTGATAAATATTTTGGAGGATAACGCATGTTAGGTCTGGGTTAGGTCTAGGATTTGCCCTCATCAGGCTCATACTTTCGCATATTTCTCATACTTCATGGCTAGATCCTGGGCTGTTTCTGGATTGTATCACGTAGTAATGTGGTACCACGCTGAAACAGTCAATTAAACCTGGTTTCGATCAATATTTTGGAGGATAACGTAAGTTAGGTCTGGGATAGGTCTAGGATTTGCCCTCATCAGGCTCTTACTTTCGCATATTTCTCATACTCCATGGCTAGATCCTGGGCTATTTCTGGATTGGATCACGTAGTAAAGTGGTACCACACTGAAACATTCAATGAAACCTGGTCTGGATAAATATTTTAGAGGATAACGCATGTTAGGTCTGGGTTAGGTCTAGGAATTGCCATCATCAGGCTTATTCTTTCGCATATGTCTCATACATGATGGCTAGATCCTGGGCTTTTTCTTGATCGCATCACGTAGTAATGAAGTACAACACTGAAACAGTCACTTAAACCTGGTTTCCATCAATATCTTAGAGGACAACGCAAGTTAGGTCTTGGATAGGTCTGAAATTTGCCCTCATCAGGCTCATACTTTCGCGTTTTTCACATACTTGTTGAACAGATCCTGGGATTTTTCTGGTTTGGATCACGTAGTAATGTGGTACCACGCTGAAACAGTCGATTAGACCCGGTTTCGATCAATATTTTAGAGGATAACGCAAGTTAAGTCTGGGACAGGTCTGCAATTTGACCTCATCAGACTCATACTTTCGCGTTTTTCACATACTTGTTGAACAGATCCTGGGTTTTTTCTGGTTTGGATCACGTAGTAGTGTGGTACCACACTGAAACAGTCCATTAAACCTGGTTGCGATCAATATTTTAGAGGACAACGCATGTTAGGTCTGGGTTAGCTCTAGGATTTGCCCTCATCAGGCTCATTCTTTCGCATATTTCTCAAACTTCATGGCTAGATCCTGGGCTTTTTCTGGATTACATCACGTAGTAATGTGGTACCACACTGAAACATTCAATTAAACCTGGTCTTGATAAATATTTTAGAGGATAACGCATGTTAGGTCTGGGTTAGGTCTAGGATTTGCTCTCATCAGACTCATACTTTCGCATTCTTCACATACTTGTTGAACGGATCCTGGGTTTTTTCTGGTTTGGATCACGTAGTAATGTGGACCACACTGAAACAGTCAATTAAACCTGGTTTCGATCAATATTTTAGAGAATAATTCATGTTAGGTCTAGGTTAGGTCTGGGATTTGCTCTTATCAGGCTCATCGTTTCGCATATTTCTCATACTTGATGGCTAGATCCTGGGCTTTTTCTGGATTGCATAACGTAGTAATGAAGTACAACACTGAAGCAGTCAATTAAACCTGGTTTCCATCAATATTTTAGAGGACAACGCAAGTTAGGTCTGGGATAGATCCTGGATTCGCCCTAATCAGGCTCATACTTTCGCGTTTTTCACATACTTGTTGAACAGATCCTGGGTTTTTTCTGGTTTGGATCACGTAGTAATGTGGTACCACACTGAACCAGTCGATTAAACCTGGTTTCGATCAATATTTTAGAGAATAATTCATGTTAGGTCTAGGTTAGGTCTGGGATTTGCTCTCATCAGGCTCATTCTTTCGCATATTTCTCATACTTGATGGCTAGATCCTGGGCTTTTTCTGGATTGCATCACGTAGTAATGAAGTACAACACTGAAACAGTCAATTGAACCTGGTTTCCATCAATATTTTAGAGGACAACGCATGTTTGGTCTAGGTTAGGCCTGGGATTTGCCCACATCAGGGGCATTCTTTCGCAGTTTTAACATACATGTTGACCTGATCGAGGGTTTTTTCTGCTTTGGATGACGTAGTAAAGTGGTACCACACTGAAACAGTCCATTAAACCTGGTTTGGATCAATATTTTAGAGGATAACGCATGTTAGGTCTAGGTTAGCCCTGGGATTATCACTCATCAGACTCATACTTTCGCATTCTTCACATACTTGTTGAACGGATCCTGGGTTTTTTCTGCTTTGGTTCACGTAGTAATGTGGTACCACACTGAAACATTCAATTAAACCTGATCTTGATAAATATTTGACAGGATAACGCATGTTAGGTTTGGGTTAAGTCTAGGATTTGCCCTCATCAGGCTCATACTTTCGCGTTTTTCACATACTTGTTGTACAGATCCTGGGTTTTTTCTGGCTTGGGTCATGTAGTAATGTGGTACCACACTGAAACAGTCGATTAAACCAGGTTTCGATCAATATTTTTGAGGATAACGCATGTTAGGTCTAGGTTAGGCCTGGGATTTTCACTCATCAGACTCATACTTTCGCGTTTTTCACATACTTGTTGAACGGATCCTGGGTTTTTTCTGGTTTGGATCACGTAGCAATGTGGTGCCACACTGAGACAGTCGATTAAACCTGGTTTCGATCAATATT
The DNA here is from genome assembly GCF_051014445.1 of Colletes latitarsis. NCBI lineage: Eukaryota > Metazoa > Arthropoda > Insecta > Hymenoptera > Colletidae > Colletes > Colletes latitarsis. Next base: position 12,373,931 of record NW_027488366.1, read on the forward strand.
TTAGAGGATAACGCAAATTTGGTCTGGGATAGGTCTGGGATTTGCCCTCATCAGGCTCATACTTTCGCGTTTTTCACATACTTGTTGAACAGATCCTGGGTTTTTTCTGGTTTGGGTCACGTAGTAATGTGGTACCACACTGAAACAGTCGATTAAACCAGGTTTCGATCAATAATTTTGAGGATAACGCATGTTAGGTCTAGGTTAGGCCTGGGATTTTCACTCATCAGACTCATACTTTCGCGTTTTTCACATACTTGTTGAACGGATCCTGGGTTTTTTCTGGTTTGGATCACGTAGTAATGTGGGACCACACTGAAACAGTCAATTAAACCTGGTCATGATAAATATTTTAGAGGATAACGCATGTTAGGTCTGGGTTAGGTCTAGGCTTTGCCCTCGTCAGGCTCATACTTTCGCATGTTTCTCATACTTCATGGCTAGATCCTGGGCTATTTCTGGATTGGACACGTAGTAATGTGGTACCACACTGAAACAGTCAATTAAAACTGGTTACGATCAATATTTTAAAGGATAACGCAAGTTAGGTCTGGGATAGGTCTGGGATTTGCCCTCACCAGGCTCATACTTTCGCGTTTTTCACATACTTGTTGAACAGATCCTGGGTTTTTTCTGGCTTGGGTCATGTAGTAATGTGGTACCACACTGAAACAGTCGATTAAACCAGGTTTCGATCAATATTTTTGAGGATAACGCATGTTAGGTCTAGGTTAGGCCTGGGATTTTCACTCATCAGACACATGCTCTCGTATTCTTCTCATACTTGTTGAACGGATCCTGGGTTTTTTCTGGTTTGGATCACGTAGCAATGTGGTGCCACACTGAGACAGTCGATTAAACCTGGTTTCGATCAATATTTTAGAGGATAACGCAAGTTTGGTCTGGGATAGGTCTGGGATTTGCCCTCATCAGGCTCATACTTTCGCGTTTTTCACATAGTTGTTGAACAGATCCTGGGTTTTTTCTGGTTTGGGTCACGTAGTAATGTGGTACCACACTGAAACAGTCGATTAAACCAGGTTTCGATCAATAATTTTGAGGATAACGCATGTTAGGTCTAGGTTAGGCCTGGGATTTTCACTCATCAGACTCATACTTTCGCGTTTTTCACATACTTGTTGAACGGATCCTGGGTTTTTTCTGGTTTGGATCACGTAGTAATGTGGGACCACACTGAAACAGTCAATTAAACCTGGTCATGATAAATATTTTAGAGGATAACGCATGTTAGGTCTGGGTTAGGTCGAGGCTTTGCCCTCGTCAGGCTCATACTTTCGCATGTTTCTCATACTTCATGGCTAGATCCTGGGCTATTTCTGGATTGGACATGTAGTAATGTGGTACCACACTGAAACAGTCAATTAAGCCTGGTTTCGATCAATATTTTAGAGGATAACGCAAGTTAGGTCTGGGATAGGTCTGGGATTCGCCCTCATCAGGCTCATACTTTCGCGTTTTTCACATACTTGTTGAACAGATCCTGGGTTTTTTCTGGTTTGGGTCATGTAGTAATGTGGTACCACACTGAAACAGTCAATTGAACCTGGTTTCCATCAATATTTTAGAGGACAACGCATGTTTGGTCTAGGTTAGGCCTGGGATTTGCCCACATCAGGGGCATTCTTTCGCAGTTTTAACATACATGTTGACCTGATCGAGGGTTTTTTCTGCTTTGGATGACGTAGTAAAGTGGTACCACACTGAAACAGTCCATTAAACCTGGTTTGGATCAATATTTTAGAGGATAACGCATGTTAGGTCTAGGTTAGCCCTGGGATTATCACTCATCAGACTCATACTTTCGCATTCTTCACATACTTGTTGAACGGATCCTGGGTTTTTTCTGCTTTGGTTCACGTAGTAATGTGGTACCACACTGAAACATTCAATTAAACCTGATCTTGATAAATATTTGACAGGATAACGCATGTTAGGTTTGGGTTAAGTCTAGGATTTGCCCTCATCAGGCTCATACTTTCGCGTTTTTCACATACTTGTTGTACAGATCCTGGGTTTTTTCTGGCTTGGGTCATGTAGTAATGTGGTACCACACTGAAACAGTCGATTAAACCAGGTTTCGATCAATATTTTTGAGGATAACGCATGTTAGGTCTAGGTTAGGCCTGGGATTTTCACTCATCAGACTCATACTTTCGCGTTTTTCACATACTTGTTGAACGGATCCTGGGTTTTTTCTGGTTTGGATCACGTAGCAATGTGGTGCCACACTGAGACAGTCGATTAAACCTGGTTTCGATCAATATTTTAGAGGATAACGCAAATTTGGTCTGGGATAGGTCTGGGATTTGCCCTCATCAGGCTCATACTTTCGCGTTTTTCACATACTTGTTGAACAGATCCTGGGTTTTTTCTGGTTTGGGTCACGTAGTAATGTGGTACCACACTGAAACAGTCGATTAAACCAGGTTTCGATCAATAATTTTGAGGATAACGCATGTTAGGTCTAGGTTAGGCCTGGGATTTTCACTCATCAGACTCATACTTTCGCGTTTTTCACATACTTGTTGAACGGATCCTGGGTTTTTTCTGGTTTGGATCACGTAGTAATGTGGGACCACACTGAAACAGTCAATTAAACCTGGTCATGATAAATATTTTAGAGGATAACGCATGTTAGGTCTGGGTTAGGTCTAGGCTTTGCCCTCGTCAGGCTCATACTTTCGCATGTTTCTCATACTTCATGGCTAGATCCTGGGCTATTTCTGGATTGGACACGTAGTAATGTGGTACCACACTGAAACAGTCAATTAAAACTGGTTACGATCAATATTTTAAAGGATAACGCAAGTTAGGTCTGGGATAGGTCTGGGATTTGCCCTCACCAGGCTCATACTTTCGCGTTTTTCACATACTTGTTGAACAGATCCTGGGTTTTTTCTGGCTTGGGTCATGTAGTAATGTGGTACCACACTGAAACAGTCGATTAAACCAGGTTTCGATCAATATTTTTGAGGATAACGCATGTTAGGTCTAGGTTAGGCCTGGGATTTTCACTCATCAGACACATGCTCTCGTATTCTTCTCATACTTGTTGAACGGATCCTGGGTTTTTTCTGGTTTGGATCACGTAGCAATGTGGTGCCACACTGAGACAGTCGATTAAACCTGGTTTCGATCAATATTTTAGAGGATAACGCAAGTTTGGTCTGGGATAGGTCTGGGATTTGCCCTCATCAGGCTCATACTTTCGCGTTTTTCACATAGTTGTTGAACAGATCCTGGGTTTTTTCTGGTTTGGGTCACGTAGTAATGTGGTACCACACTGAAACAGTCGATTAAACCAGGTTTCGATCAATAATTTTGAGGATAACGCATGTTAGGTCTAGGTTAGGCCTGGGATTTTCACTCATCAGACTCATACTTTCGCGTTTTTCACATACTTGTTGAACGGATCCTGGGTTTTTTCTGGTTTGGATCACGTAGTAATGTGGGACCACACTGAAACAGTCAATTAAACCTGGTCATGATAAATATTTTAGAGGATAACGCATGTTAGGTCTGGGTTAGGTCGAGGCTTTGCCCTCGTCAGGCTCATACTTTCGCATGTTTCTCATACTTCATGGCTAGATCCTGGGCTATTTCTGGATTGGACATGTAGTAATGTGGTACCACACTGAAACAGTCAATTAAGCCTGGTTTCGATCAATATTTTAGAGGATAACGCAAGTTAGGTCTGGGATAGGTCTGGGATTCGCCCTCATCAGGCTCATACTTTCGCGTTTTTCACATACTTGTTGAACAGATCCTGGGTTTTTTCTGGTTTGGGTCATGTAGTAATGTGGTACCACACTGAAACAGTCGATTAAACCAGGTTTCGATCAATATTTTTGAGGATAACGCATGTTAGGTCTAGGTTAGGCCTGGGATTTTCACTCATCAGACACATGCTTTCGTATTCTTCACATACTTGTTGAACGGATCCTGGGTTTTCTCTGGTTTGGATCACGTAGTAATGTGGGACCACACTGAAACAGTCAATTAAACCTGGTTTCGACCAATATTTTAGAGAATAATTCATGTTAGTTCTAGGTTAGGTCTGGGATTTGCTCTCATCAGGCTCATTCTTTCGCATATTTCTCATACATGATGGCTAGTTCCTGGGCTATTTCTGGATTGCATCACGTAGTAATGAAGTGCAACAATGAAACAGTCAATTAAACCTGGTTTCCATCAATATCTTAGAGGACAACGCAAGTTAGGTCTGGGATAGGTCTGGGATTTGCCCTCATCAGGCTCATACTTTCGCCTTTTTCACATACTTGTTGAACAGATCCTGGGTTTTTTCTGGTTTGGATCACGTAGTAGTGTGGCACCACACGGAAACAGTCCATCAAACCTGGTTTGGATAAATATTTTAGAGGATAACGTATGTTAGGTCTAGGTTAGGTCTGGGACTTTCACTCATCAGACTCATACTTTCGCATTCTTCACATACTTGTTGAACGGATCCTGGGTTTTTTTCTGGTTTGGATCACGTAGTAATGTGGAACCACACTGAAACAATCAATTAAACATGGTCTTGATAAATATTTTAGAGGATAACGCATGTTAGGACTGGGATGGGTCTGGGATTTGCCCTCATCGGACTCATACTTTCGCACACTTCACATACTCGTTGAACAGATCCTGGGTTATTTTCTGGTTTGGATCACATAGTAATGTGGTACCACACTGAAACAGTCGATTAAACCAGGTTTCGATGAATATTTTTGAGGATAACGCATGTTGGGTCTAGGTTAGGTCTGGGATTTTCACTCATCAGACTCATACTTTCGCATTCTTCACATACTTGTTGAACGGATCCTGGGTTTTTTCTGGTTTGGATCACGTAGTAATGTGGTACCACACTGAAACAGTCGATTAAACCTGGTTTCGATCAAAATTTTAGAGGATAACGCAAGTTAGGTCTGGGATAGGTCTGGGATTTGCTCTCATCAGGCTCATTCTTTCGCATATTTCTCATACTTGATGGATAGATCCTGGGCTTTCTCTGGATTGCATCACGTAGTAATGATGTACAACACTGAAACAGTCAATTAAACCTGGTTTCCATCAATATTTTAGAGGATAACGCAAGTTAAGTCTAGGTTAGGTCTGGGATTTGACCTCATCAGACTCATACTTTCCCGTTTTTCACATACTTGTTGAACAGATCCTCGGTTTTTTCTGGTTTGGATCACGTAGTAGTGTGGTACCACACTGAAACAGTCCATTAAACCTGGTTGCGATCAATATTTTAGAGGATAACGCATGTTAGGTCGGGGTTAGGTCTAGGATTTGCCCTCATCAGGCTCATACTTTCGCATATTTCTCATACTTCATGGCTAGATCCTGGGCTATTTCTGGATTGGATCACGTAGTAATGTGGTACCACACTGAAACAGTCAATTAAACCTGGTTTTGATAAATATTTTAGAGAATAATTCATGTTAGGTCTAGGTTAGGTCTGGGATTTGCTCTCATCAGGCTCATTCTTTCGCATATTTCTCATACTTGATGGCTAGATCCTGGGCTTTTTCTGGATTGCATCACGTAGTAATGAAGTACAACACTGAAACTGTCAATTGAACCTGGTTTCCATCAATATTTTAGAGGACAACGCATGTTTGGTCTAGGTTAGGCCTGGGATTTGCCCACATCAGGGGCATTCTTTCGCAGTTTTAACATACATGTTGACCTGATCGAGGGTTTTTTCTGCTTTGGATGACGTAGTAAAGTGGTACCACACTGAAACAGTCCATTAAACCTGGTTTGGATCAATATTTTAGAGGATAACGCATGTTAGGTCTAGGTTAGCCCTGGGATTATCACTCATCAGACTCATACTTTCGCATTCTTCACATACTTGATGAACGGATCCTGGGTTTTTTCTGGTTTGGTTCACGTAGTAATGTGGTACCACACTGAAACATTCAATTAAACCTGATCTTGATAAATATTTTAGAGGATAACGCATGCTAGGTCTAGGTTAGGTCTAGGGTTTGCCCTCATCAGGCTCATTCTTTCGCATATTTCTCAAACTTGATGGCTAGATCCTGGGCTTCTTCTGGATTGCATCACGTAGTAATAAAGTACAACACTGAAACAGTCAATTAAACCTGGTTTCCATCAATATCTTAGAGGACAACGCAAGTTAGGTCTGGGATAGGTCTGGGCTTTGACCTCATCAGACTCATACTTTCGCACACTTCACATACTCGTTGAACAGATCCTGGGTTATTTTCTGGTTTGGAACACATAGTAATGTGGTACCACACTGAAACAGTCGATTAAACCAGGTTTCGATCAATATTTTAGAGTATAACTCATGTTAGGTCTAGGTTAGGCCTGGGATTTTCACTGATCAGACTCATACTTTCGCATTCTTCGCATACTTGTTGAACGGATCCTGGGTTTTTTCTGGTTTGGATCACGTAGTAATGTGGTACCACACTGAAACGGTCAATTAAACCTGCTTCGATCAATATTTTAGAGGACAACGCAAGTTAGGTCTGGGATAGGTCTGGGATTTGCCCTCATCAGACTCATACTTTCGCATTCTTCACATACTTGTTGAACAGATCCTGGGTTTTTTCTGGTTTGGATCACGTTGTAATGTGGGTCCACACTGAAACAGTCAATTAAACCTGATTTCGATCAATATTTTAGAGAATAATTCATGTTAGGTCTAGGTTACGTCTGGGATTTGCTCTCATCAGGCTCATTCTTTCGCATATTTCTCATGCTTCATGGCTAGATCCTGGGCTATTTCTGGATTGGATCACGTAGTAAAGTGGTACCACACTGAAACAATCAATTAAACCTGGTCTTGATAAATATTTTAGAGGATAACGCATCTTAGGTCTGGGTTAGGTCTAAGATTTGCCCTCATCAGGCTCACAGTTTCGCGTTTTTCACATACTTGTTGAACAGATCCTGGGTTTTTTCTGGTTTGGATCACGAAGTAGTGTGGTACCACACTGAAACAGTCGATTAAACCAGGTTTCGATCAATATTTTAGAGTATAACTCATGTTTGGTCTAGGTTAGGCCTGGGATTTTCACTGATCAGACACATACTTTCGCATTCTTCACATACTTGTAAACGGATCCTGGGTTATTTTCTGATTTGGATCACATAGTAATGTGGTACCACGCTGAAACAGTCGATTAAACCAGGTTTCGATGAATATTTTTTTAAGATAACGCATGTTAGGTCTTGGTTAGGCCAGGGATTTTCACCCATCAGACTCATACTTTCGCATTCTTCACATACTTGTTGAACGGATCCTGGGTTTTTTCTGGTTTGCATCACGTAGTAATGTGGGCCCACTCTGAAGCAATCAATTAAACCTGGTCTTGATAAATATTTTAGAGAATAATTCATGTTAGGTCTAGGTTAGGTCTGGGATTTGCTCACATCAGGCTCATTCTTTCGCATTTTTCTCATACTTGATGGCTAGATCCTGGACATTTTCTGGATTGCACCACGTAGTAATGTGGTACCACACTGAAACAGTCAATTAAACCTGGTTTCCATCAATATTTTAGAGCACAACGCATGTTAGGTCTGGGATAGGCCTGGGCTTTGCCCACATCAGGCTCATACTTTCGCATATTTCTCATACTTCATGGCTAGATCCTGGGCTGTTTCTGGATTGTATCACGTAGTAATGTGGTACCACGCTGAAACAGTCAATTAAACCTGGCTTCGATCATTATTTTAGAGGATAACGCAAGTTAGGTCTGGGATAGGTCTAGGATTTGCCCTCATGAGGCTCTTACTTTCGCATATTTCTCATACTTAATGACTAGATCCTGGGCTATTTCTGGATTGGATCACGTAGTAAAGTGGTACCATACTGAAACATTCAATGAAACCTGGTCTGGATAAATATTTTAGAGGATAACGCATGTTAGGTCTAGGTTACGTCTGGGATTTGCTCTCATCAGGCTCATTCTTTCGCATATTTCTCATACTTGATGGCTAGATCCTGGGCTTTTTCTGGATTGCATCACGTAGTAATCTAGTACCACACTGAAACAGTCAATGAAACCTGGTTTCCATCCCTATTTTAGAGGACAACGCAAGTTAGGTCTAGGTAAGGCCTGAGATTTTCACTGATCAGACTCATACTTTCGCATTCTTCACATACTTGTTTAACGGATCCTGGGTTTTTTCTGGTTTGGATCACGTAGTAATGTGGTACCACACTGAAACAGTCGATTAAACCTGGTTTCGATCAATATTTTAGAGAATAATTCATGTTAGGTCTAGGTTAGGTCTGGGATTTGCTCTCATCAGGCTCATTCTTTCGCATATTTCTCATACTTGATGGCTAGATCCTGGGCTGTTTCTGGATTGTATCACGTAGTAATGTGGTACCACACTGAGACAGTCGATTAAACCAGCTTTCGATCAATATTTTAGAGTATAACTCATGTTAGGTCTAGGTTAGGTCTGGGATTTGCCCTCATCAGGCTCATACTTTCGCATTCTTCACATACTTGTTGATCAGATCCTGGGTTTTGTCTGGTTTGGATCACGAAGTAGTGTGGTACCACACTGAAACAGTCCATTAAACCTGGTTTCGCTCAATATTTTAGAGGCTAACGCATGTTAGGTCTAGGTTAGGTCTGGGATTTGCTCTCATCTGGCTCATTCTTTCGCATATTTCTCATACTTGATGGCTAGATCCTGGGCTTTTTCTGGATTGCATCACGTAGTAATGAAGTACAACACTGAAACAGTCAATTAAACCTGGTTTCCATCAATATCTTAGAGGACAACGCAAGTTAGGTCTGGGATATGTCTGGGATTTGCCCTCATCAGGCTCATACTTTCGCGTTTTTCACATACTTGTTGAACAGATCCTGGGTTTTTCTGGTTTGGAACACGTAGTAGTGTGGTACCACACTGAAACAGTCCATTAAACCTGGTTTTGATATATATTTTAGAGAATAATTCATGTTAGGTCTAGGTTAGGTCTGGGATTTGCTCTCATCAGGCTCATTCTTTCGCATATTTCTCATACTTGATGGCTAGATCCTGGGCTTTTTCTGGATTGCATCACGTAGTAATGAAGTACAACACTGAAACAGTCAATTAAACCTGGTTTCCATCAATATTTTAGAGGACAACGCATGTTTGGTCTAGGTTAGGCGTGGGATTTGCCCTCATCAGGGGCATTCTTTCGCAGTTTTAACATACATGTTGACCTGATCGAGGGTTTTTTCTGCTTTGGATCACGTAGTAAAGTGGTACCACACTGAAACAGTCCATTAAACCTGGTTTGGATCAATATTTTAGAGGATAACGCATGTTAGGTCTAGGTTAGCCCTGGGATTATCACTCATCAGACTCATACTTTCGCATTCTTCACATACTTGTTGAACGGATCCTGGGTTTTTTCTGGTTTGGTTCATGTAGTAATGTGGTACCACACTGAAACATTCAATTAAACCTGATCTTGATAAATATTTGACAGGATAACGCATGTTAGGTTTGGGTTAAGTCTAGGATTTGCCCTCATCAGGCTCATACTTTCGCATAATTCTCATACTTCATGGCTAGATCCTGGGTTTTTTCTGGTTTGGATCACGTAGTAGTGTGGTACCACACTGAAACAGTCCACTAAACCTGGTTTGGATCAATATTTTAGAGGATTACGCATGTTAGGTCTAGGTTAGGTCTGGGATTTTCACTCATCAGACTCATACTTTCGCATTCTTCACATACTTGTTGAACGGATCCTGGGTTTTTTCTGGTTTGGATCACGTAGTAATGTGGTACCACACTGAAACAGTCGATTAAACCTGGTCTCGATCAATATTTTAGAGGGTAACGCAAGTTAAGTCTGGGATTGGTCTGGGATTTGACCTAATCAGACTCATACTTTCGCACACTTCACATACTCGTTGAACAGATCCTGGGTTATTTTCTGGTTTGGATCACATTGTAATGTGGTACCACACTGAAACAGTCGATTAAACCAGGTTTCGATCAATATTTTTGAGGATAACGCATGTTAGGTCTAGGTTAGGTCTGGGATTTTCACTCATCAGACTCATACTTTCGCATTCTTCACATACTTGTTGAACGGATCATGGGTTTTTTCTGGTTTGGATCACGTAGTAATGTGGTACCACACTGAAACAGTCGATTAAACCTGGTTTCGATCAAAATTTTAGAGGATAACGCAAGTTAGGTCTGGGATAGGTCTGGGATTTGACCTCATCAGACCCATACTTTCGCACACTTCACATACTCCTTGAACAGATCCTGGGTTATTTTCTGGTTTGGATCACATAGTAATGTGGAACCACAGTGAAACAGTCGATTAAACCAGGTTTCGATCAATATTTTAGAGGATAACGCAAGTTAGGTCTGGGATAGGTCTAGGATTTGCCCTCATCAGGCTCATACTTTCGCATATTTCTCATACTTCATGGCTAGATCCTGGGCTATTTCTGGATTGGATCACGTAGTAAAGTGGTACCATACTGAAACATTCAATGAAACCTGGTCTGGATAAATATTTTAGAGGATAACGCATGTTAGGTCTAGGTTAGGTCTGGGATTTGCTCTCATCAGGCTCATTCTTTCGCATATTTCTCATACTTGATGGCTAGATCCTGGGCTATTTCTGGATTGGATCACGTAGTAAAGTGGTACCACACTGAAACATTCAATGAAACCTGGTCTGGATAAATATTTTAGAGGATAACGCATCTTAGGTCTGGGTTAGGTCTAAGATTTGCCCTCATCAGACTCATACTTTCGCGTTTTTCACATACTTGTTGAACAGATCCTGGGTTTTTCTGGTTTGGAACACGTAGTAGTGTGGTACCACACTGAAACAGTCCATTAAACCTGGTTTTGATATATATTTTAGAGAATAATTCATGCTAGGTCTAGGTTAGGTCTGGGATTTGCTCTCATCAGGCTCATTCTTTCGCATATTTCTCATACTTGATGGCTAGATCCTGGGCTTTTTCTGGATTGCATCACGTAGTAATGAAGTACAACACTGAAACAGTCAATTAAACCTGGTTTCCATCAATATTTTAGAGGACAACGCATGTTTGGTCTAGGTTAGGCGTGGGATTTGCCCTCATCAGGGGCATTCTTTCGCAGTTTTAACATACATGTTGACCTGATCGAGGGTTTTTTCTGCTTTGGATCACGTAGTAAAGTGGTACCACACTGAAACAGTCCATTAAACCTGGTTTGGATCAATATTTTAGAGGATAACGCATGTTAGGTCTAGGTTAGCCCTGGGATTATCACTCATCATACTCATACTTTCGCATTCTTCACATACTTGTTGAACGGATCCTGGGTTTTTTCTGGTTTGGTTCATGTAGTAATGTGGTACCACACTGAAACATTCAATTAAACCTGATCTTGATAAATATTTGACAGGATAACGCATGTTAGGTTTGGGTTAAGTCTAGGATTTGCCCTCATCAGGCTCATACTTTCGCATATTTCTCATACTTCATGGCTAGATCCTGGGTTTTTTCTGGTTTGGATCACGTAGTAGTGTGGTACCACACTGAAACAGTCCACTAAACCTGGTTTGGATCAATATTTTAGAGGATTACGCATGTTAGGTCTAGGTTAGGTCTGGGATTTTCACTCATCAGACTCATACTTTCGCATTCTTCACATACTTGTTGAACGGATCCTGGGTTTTTTCTGGTTTGGATCACGTAGTAATGTGGTACCACACTGAAACAGTCGATTAAACCTGGTCTCGATCAATATTTTAGAGGGTAACGCAAGTTAAGTCTGGGATTGGTCTGGGATTTGACCTCATCAGACTCATACTTTCGCACACTTCACATACTCGTTGAACAGATCCTGGGTTATTTTCTGGTTTGGATCACATTGTAATGTGGTACCACACTGAAACAGTCGATTAAACCAGGTTTCGATCAATATTTTTGAGGATAACGCATGTTAGGTCTAGGTTAGGTCTGGGATTTTCACTCATCAGACTCATACTTTCGCATTCTTCACATACTTGTTGAACGGATCATGGGTTTTTTCTGGTTTGGATCACGTAGTAATGTGGTACCACACTGAAACAGTCGATTAAACCTGGTTTCGATCAAAATTTTAGAGGATAACGCAAGTTAGGTCTGGGATAGGTCTAGGATTTGACCTCATCAGACCCATACTTTCGCACACTTCACATACTCCTTGAACAGATCCTGGGTTATTTTCTGGTTTGGATCACATAGTAATGTGGAACCACAGTGAAACAGTCGATTAAACCAGGTTTCGATCAATATTTTAGAGGATAACGCAAGTTAGGTCTGGGATAGGTCTAGGATTTGCCCTCATCAGGCTCATACTTTCGCATATTTCTCATACTTCATGGATAGATCCTGGGCTATTTCTGGATTGGATCACGTAGTAAAGTGGTACCATACTGAAACATTCAATGAAACCTGGTCTGGATAAATATTTTAGAGGATAACGCATGTTAGGTCTAGGTTAGGTCTGGGATTTGCTCTCATCAGGCTCATTCTTTCGCATTCTTCACATACTTGTTGAACAGATCCTGGGTTTTGTCTGGTTTGGATCACGAAGTAGTGTGGTACCACACTGAAACAGTCCATTAAACCTGGTTTCGCTCAATATTTTAGAGGATAACGCATGTTAGGTCTAGGTTCGGTCTGGGATTTGCTCTCATCAGGCTCATTCTTTCGCATATTTCTCATACTTGATGGCTAGATCCTGGGCTTTTTCTGGATTGCATCACGTAGTAATGAAGTACAAGACTGAAACAGTCAATTAAACCTGGTTTCCATCAATATCTTAGAGGACAACGCAAGTTAGGTCTGGGATATGTCTGGGATTTGCCCTCATCAGGCTCATACTTTCGCGTTTTTCACATACTTGTTGAACAGATCCTGGGTTTTTTCTGGTTTGGAACACGTAGTAGTGTGGTACCACACTGAAACAGTCCATTAAACCTGGTTTGGATCAATATTTTAGAGGATAACGCATGTTAGGTCTAGGTTAGGTCTGGGATTTTCACTCATCAGACTCATAGTTTCGCATTCTTCACATACTTGTTGAACTGATCCTGGGTTTTTTCTGGTTTGGATCACGTAGTAATGTGGTACCACACTGAAACAGTCAATTAAACCTGGTTTCGATCAATATTTTAGAGGATAACGCATGCTAGGTCTAGGTTAGGTCTGGGATTTGCTCTCATCAGGCTCATTCCTTCGCATATTTCTCATACTTGATGGCTAGATCCTGGGCATTTTCTGGATTGCATCACGTAATAATGTAGTACCACACTGAAACAGTCAATGAAACCTGGTTTCCATCACTATTTTAGGGGACAACGCAAGTTAGGTCTAGGTAAGGCCTGAGATTTTCACTGATCAGACTCATACTTTCGCATTCTTCACATACTTGTTGAACGGATCCTGGGTTTTTTCTGGTTTGGATCACGTAGTAATGAGGTACCACACTGAAACGGTCAATTAAACCTGGTTTCGATGAATATTTTAGAGGATAACGCAAGTCAGGTCTGGGATAGGTCTGGGATTTGCCCTCATCAGGCTCATACTTTCGCGTTTTTCACATACTTGTTGAACAGATCATGGTTTTTTTCTGGTTTGGGTCACGTAAAAATGTGGTACCACACTGAAACAGTCGATTAAACCTGGTTTCGATCAATATTTTAGAGGATAACGCATGTTAGGCCTAGGTTAGGTCTGGGATTTGCTCTCATCAGGCTCATTCTTTCGCATATTTCTCATACTTGATGGCTAGATCCTGGGCTTTTTCTGGATTGCATCACGTAGTAATCTAGTACCACACTGAAACAGTCAATGAAACCTGGTTTCCATCACTATTTTAGAGGACAACGCAAGTTAGGTCTAGGTAAGGCCTGAGATTTTCACTGATCAGACTCATACTTTCGCAATCTTCACATACTTGTTTAACGGATCCTGGGTTTTTTCTGGTTTGGATCACGTAGTAATGTGGTACCACACTGAAACAGTCGATTAAACCTGGTTTCGATCAATATTTTAGAGAATAATTCATGTTAGGTCTAGGTTAGGTCTGGGATTTGCTCTCATCAGGCTCATTCTTTCGCACATTTCTCATACTTGATGGCTAGATCCTGGGCTTTTTCTGGATTGCATCACGTAGTAATGAAGTACAACACTGAAACAGTCAATTAAACCTGGTTTCCATCAATATCTTAGAGGACAACGCAAGTTAGGTCTGGGATATGTCTGGGATTTGCCCTCAACAGGCTCATACTTTCGCATATTTCTCATACTTCATGGCTAGATCCTGGGCTATTTCTGGATTGGATCACGTAGTAAAGTGGTACCACACTGACACATTCAATGAAACCTGGTCTGGATAAATATTTTAGAGGATAACGCATCTTAGGTCTGGGTTAGGTCTAAGATTTGCCCTCATCAGGCTCACAGTTTCGCGTTTTTCACATTCTTGTTGAACAGATCCTGGGTTTTGTCTGGTTTGGATCACAAAGTAGTGTGGTACCACACTGAAGCAGTCCATTAAACCTGGTTTCGCTCAATATTTTAGAGGATAACGCATGTTAGGTCTAGGTTAGGTCTGGGATTTGCTCTCATCAGGCTCATTCTTTCGCATATTTCTCATACTTGATGGCTAGATCCTGGGCTTTTTCTGGATTGCATCACGTAGTAATGTAGTACCACACTGAAACAGTCAATGAAACCTGTTTTCCACCACTATTTTAGAGGACAACGCAAGTTAGGTCTAGGTAAGGCCTGAGATTTTCACTCATCAGACTCATACTTTCGCATTCTTCACATACTTGTTGAACGGATCCTGGGTTTTTTCTGGTTTGGATCACGTAGTAATGAGGTACCACACTGAAACGGCCAATTAAACCTGGTTTCGATCAATATTTTAGAGGATAACGCAAGTTAGGTCTGGGATAGGTCTGGGATTTGCCCTCATCAGGCTCATACTTTCGCGTTTTTCACATACTTGTTGAACAGATCATGGGTTTTTTCTGGTTTGGATCACGTAGTAATGTGGTACCACACTGAAACAGTCGATTAAACCTGGTTTCGATCAATATTTTTGAGGATAACGCATGTTAGGTCTAGGATAGGTCTGGGATTTTCACTCATCAGACTCATACTTTCGCATTCTTCACATACTTGTTGAACGGATCCTGGGTTTTTTCTGGTTTGGATCACGTAGTAATGTGGTACCACACTGAAACAGTCGATTAAACCTGGTTCCGATCAAAATTTTAGAGGATAACGCAAGTTAGGTTTGGGATAGGTCTGGGATTTGACCTCATCAGACTCATACTTTCGCACCCTTCACATACTCCTTGAACAGATCCTGGGTTATTTTCTGGTTTGGATCACACAGTAATGTGGTACCACACTGAAACAGTCGATTAAACCAGGTTTTGATCAATATTTTAGAGGATAACGCATGTTAGGTCTAGGTTAGGCCTGGGATTTCCCCTCATCAGGCTCATACTTTCGCATATTTCTCACACTTCATGGCTAGATCCTGGGCTTTTTCTGGATTGCATCACGTAGTAATGAAGTACAACACTGAAACAGTCAATTAAACCTGGTTTCGATCAATATTTTAGAGAATAATTCATGTTAGGTCTAGGTTAGGTCTGGGATTTGCTCTCATCAGGCTCTTTGTTTCGCATATTTCTCGTACATGTTGAACAGATCCTGGGCTGTTTCTGGATTGTATCACGTAGTAATGTGGTACCACGCTGAAACAGTCAATTAAACCTGGTTTCGATCAATATTTTAGAGGATAACACAAGTTAGGTCTGGGATAGGTCTAGGATTTGCCCTCATCAGGCTCTTACTTTCGCATATTTCTCATACTTCATGGCTAGATCCTGGGCTATTTCTGTATTGCATCACGTAGTAAAGTGGTACCACACTGAAACATTCAATGAAACCTGGTCTGGATAAATATTTTAGAGGATAACGCATCTTAGGTCTGGGTTAGGTCTAAGATTTGCCCTCATCAGGCTCACAGTTTCGCGTTTTTCACATTCTTGTTGAACAGATCCTGGGTTTTGTCTGGTTTGGATCACAAAGTAGTGTGGTACCACACTGAAGCAGTCCATTAAACCTGGTTTCGCTCAATATTTTAGGGGATAACGCATGTTAGGTCTAGGTTAGGTCTGGGATTTGCTCTCATCAGGCTCTTTCTTTCGCATATTTCTCGTACATGTTGAACAGATCCTGGGCTGTTTCTGGATTGTATCACGTAGTAATGTGGTACCACGCTGAAACAGTCCATTAAACCTGGATTCGCTCAATATTTTAGAGGATAACGCATGTTAGGTCTAGGTTAGGCCTGGGATTTTCACTCATCAGACTCATACTTTCGCATTCTTCACATACTTGTTGAACGGATCCTGGGTTTTTTCTGGTTTGGATCACGTAGTAATGTGGGACCACACTGAAACAGTCAATTAAACCTGGTTTCGATCAATATTTTAGAGAATAATTCATGTTAGGTCTAGGTTAGGTCTGGGATTTGCTCTCATCAGGCTCTTTCTTTCGCATATTTCTCGTACATGTTGAACAGATCCTGGGCTGTTTCTGGATTGTATCACGTAGTAATGTGGTACCACGCTGAAACAGTCAATTAAACCTGGTTTCGATCAATATTTTAGAGGATAACGCAAGTTAGGTCTGGGATAGGTCTAGGATTTGCCCTCATCAGGCTCTTACTTTCGCATATTTCTCATACTTCATGGCTAGATCCTGGGCTATTTCTGGATTGGATCACGTAGTAAAGTGGTACCACACTGAAACATTCAATGAAACCTGGTCTAAATAAATATTTTAGAGGATAACGCATCTTAGGTCTGGGTTAGGTCTGGGATTTGCTCTCATCAGGCTCATTCTTTCGCATATTTCTCATACTTGATGGCTAGATCCTGGGCTTTTTCTGGATTGCATCACGTAGTAATGAAGTACAGCACTGAAACAGTCAATTAAACCTGGTTTCCATCAATATCTTAGAGGACAACGCAAGTTAGGTCTGGGATATGTCTGGGATTTGCCCTCATCAGGCTCATACTTTCGCGTTTTTCGCATACTTGTTGAACAGATCCTGGGTTTTTTCTGGTTTGGATCACGTAGTAGTGTGTTACCACACTGAGACAGTCCATTAAACCTGGTTTGGATCAATATTTTAGAGGATAACGCATGTTAGGTCTAGGTTAGGTCTGGGATTTTCACTCATCAGACTCATACTTTCGCATTCTTCACATACTTGTTGAACGGATCCTGGGTTTTTTCTGGTTTGGATCACGAAGTAATGTGGGACCACACTGAAACAGTCAAATAAACCTGGTTTCGATCAATATCTTAGAGAATAATTCATGTTAGGTCTAGGTTAGGCCTGGGATTTTCACTCATCAGACTCATACTTTCGCATTCTTCACATACTTGTTGAACGGATCTTGGGTTTTTTCTGGTGTGGATCACGTAGTAGTGTGGTACCACAGTGAAACAGTCCATTAAACCTGGTTTGGATCAATATTTTAGAGGATAACGCATGTTAGGTCTAGGTTAGGTCTGGGATTTTCTCTCATCAGACTCATACTTTCGCATTCTTCACATACTTGTTGAACGGATCATGGGTTTTTTCTGGTTTGGATCACGTAGTAATGTGGTACCACACTGAAACAGTCGATTAAACCTGGTCTCGATCAATATTTTAGAGGATAACGCAAGTTAAGTCTGGGATTGATCTGGGATTTGACTTCATCAGACTCATACTTTCGCACACTTCACATACTCGTTGAACAGATCCTGGGTTATTTTCTGGTTTGGATCACATTGTAATGTGGTACCACACTGAAACAGTCGATTAAACCAGGTTTCGGTCAATATTTTTGAGGATAACGCATGCTAGGTCTAGGTTAGGTCTGGGATTTTCACTCATCAGACTCATACTTTCGCATTCTTCACATACTTGTTGAACGGATCATGGGTTTTTTCTGGTTTGGATCACGTAGTAATGTGGGATCACACTGAAACGGTCAATTAAACCTGGTTTCGATCAATATTTTAGAGAATAATTCATGTTAGGTCTAGGTTAGGTCTGGGATTTGCTCTCATCAGGCTCATTCTTTCGCATATTTCTCATACTTGATGGCTAGATCCTGGGCTTTTTCTGGTTTACATCACGTAGTAAAGTGGTACCACACTGAAGCAGTCCATTAAACCTGGTTTGGATCAATATTTTAGAGGATAACGCATGTTAGGTTTGGGTTAGGTCTAGGATTTTCCCTCATCAGGCTCATACTTTCGCATATTTCTCATACTTCATGGCTAGATCCTGGGCTGTTTCTGGATTGTATCACGTAGTAATGCGGTACCACGCTGAAACAGTCAATTAAACCTGGTTTCGATCAATATTTTAGAGGATAACGCAAGTTAGGTCTGGGATAGGTCTGGGATTCGCCCTCATCAGGCTCATACTTTCGCGTTTTTCACGTACTTGTTGAACTGATCCTGGGTTTTTTCTGGTTTGGATCACGCAGCAATGTGGTACCACACTGAGACAGTCGATTAAACCTGGTTTCGATCAATATTTTAGAGGATAACGCAAGTTTGGTCAGGGATAGGTCTGGGATTTGCCCTCATCAGGCTCATACTTTCGCGTTTTTCACATACTTGTTGAACAGATCCTGGGTTTTTTCAGGTTTGGGTCACGTAGTAATGTGGTACCACACTGACACAGTCGATTAAACATGGTTTCGATCAATATTTTAGAGGATAACGCATGTTAGGTCTAGGTTAGGCCGGGGATTTTCACTCATCAGACTCATACTTTCGCATTCTTCACATACTTGTTGAACGGATCCTGGGTTTTTACTGGTTTGGATCACGTAGTAATGTGGTACAACACTGAAACATTCAATGAAACCTGGTTTCGATCAATATTTTTGGGGATAACGCATGTTAGGTCTAGGTTAGGCCGTGGATTTTCACTCATCAGACTCATACTTTCGCATTCTTCACATACTTGTTGAACGGCACCTGTGTTTTTTCTGGTTTGGTTCACGTAGTAATGTGGTACCACACTGAAACATTCAATTAAACCTGGTTTCCGTCAATATTTTAGAGCACAACGCATGTTAGGTCTGGGATAGGCCTGGGATTTCCCCTCATCAGGCTCATACTTTCGCATATTTCTCACACTTCATGGCTAGATCCTGGGCTTTTTCTGGATTGTATCACGTAGTAATGAAGTACAACACTGAAACAGTCAATTTAACCTGGTTTCCATCAATATCTGAGAGGACAACGCAAGTTAGGTCTGGGATAGGTCTGGGATTTGCCCTCATCAGGCTCATACTTTCGCGTTTTTCACATACTTGTTGAACAGATCCTGGGTTTTTTCAGGTTTGGGTCACGTAGTAGTGTGGTACCACACTGAAACAGTCGATTAAACCTGGTTTCGATCAATATTTTTGAGGACAACGCTTGTTAGGTCTAGGTTAGGCCGGAGATTTTCACTCATCAGACTCATACTTTCGCATTCTTCACATACTTGTTGAACGGATCCTGTGTTTTTACTGGTTTGGATCACGTAGTAATGTGGTACAACACTGAAACATTCAATTAAACCTGGTCTTGATAAATATTTTAGAGGATAACGCATGTTAGGTCTGGGTTAGGTCTAGGATTTGCCCCCATCAGGCTCATACTTTCGCATATTTCTCATACTTCATGGCTGGATCCTGGGCTATTTCCGGATTGGATCACCTAGTAATGTGGTACCACACTGAAACAGTCAATTAAACCTGGTTTTGATCAATATTTTAGAGAATAATTCTTGTAAGGTCTAGGTTAGGTCTGGGATTTGCTCTCATCAGGCTCATTCTTTCGCATATTTCTCATACTTCATGGATAGATCCTGGGCTTTTTCTGGATTGCATCACGTAGTAATGAAGTACAACACTGAACCAGTCAATTAAACCTGGTTTGCATCAATGTTTTAGAGGACAACGCATGTTAGGTCTGGGATAGGTCTGGGATTTGCCCTCATCAGGCTCATACTTTCGCGTTTTTCACATACTTGTTGAACAGATCCTGGGTTTTTTCTGGTTTGCGTCACGTAGAAATGTGGTACCACACTGAAGCAGTCCATTAAACCTGGTTTGGATCAATATTTTAGAGGATAACGCACGTTAGGTCTAGGTAAGGCCTGGGATTTTCACTCATCAGACTCATACTTTCGCATTCTTCACATACTTGTTGAACGGATCCTGGGTTTTTCCTGGTTTGCATCACGTAGTAATGTGGGCCCACTCTGAAGCAATCAATTAAACCTGGTCTTGATAAATATTTTAGAGAATAATTCATGTTAGGTCTAGGTTAGGTCTGGGATTTGCTCACATCAGGCTCATTCTTTCGCATTTTTCTCATACTTGATGGCTAGATCCTGGACATTTTCTGCTTTGCACCACGTAGTAATGTGGTACCACACTGAAACAGTCAATTAAACCTGGTTGCCATCAATATTTTAGAGCACAACGCATGTTAGGTCTGGGATAGGCCTGGGATTTGCCCACATCAGGCTCATACTTTCGCGTTTTTCACGTACTAGTTGAACTGATCCTGGGTTTTTTCTGGTTTGCATCACGTCGTAAAGTGGCACCACACTGAAGCAGTCTATTAAACCTGGTTTGGATCAATATTTTAGAGGATAACGCATGTTAGGTTTGGGTTAGGACTAGGATTTTCCCTCATCAGGCTCATACTTTCGCATATTTCTCATACTTGATGGATAGATCCTGGGCTTTTTCTGGATTGCATCACGTAGTAATGAAGTACAACACTGAACCAGTCAATTAAATCTGGTTTGCATCAATGTTTTAGAGGACAACGCATGTTAGGTCTGGGATTTGCCCTCATCAGGCTCATACTTTCGCGTTTTTCACATGCTTGTTGAACAGATCCTGGGTTTTTTCTGGTTTGCGTCACGTAGAAATGTGGTACCACACTGAAACAGTCCATTAAACCTGGTTTGGATCAATATTTTAGAGGATAACGCATGTTAGGTCTAGGTAAGGCCGGGGATTTTCACTCATCAGACTCATACTTTCACATTCTTCACATACTTGTTGAACTGATCCTGGGTTTTTTCTGGTTTGTATCACGTAGCAATGTGGTACCACACTGAGACAGTCGATTAAACCTGGTCTTGATAAATATTTTAGAGAATAATTCATGATAGGTCTAGGTTAGGTCTGGGATTTGCTCTCATCAGGCTCATTCTTTCGCATTTTTCTCATACTTGATGGCTAGATCCTGGACTTTTTCTGGATTGCACCACGTAGTAATGTGGTACCACTCTGAAACAGCCAATTAAACATGGTTTCCATCAATATTTTAGAGCACAACGCATGTTAGGTCTGGGATAGGCCTGGGATTTGCCCTCATCAGGGTCATGCTTTCGCAGTTTTAACATACATGTTGACCTGATCGAGGGTTTTTTCTGCTTTGCATCACGTAGTAAAGTGGTACCACACTGAAGCAGTCCATAAAACCTGGTTTGGATCAATATTTTAGAGGATAACGCAAGTTAGGTCTGGGATAGGTCTGGGATTTGCCCTCATCAGGCTCATACTTTCGCGTTTTTCACATACTTGTTGAACAGATCATGGGTTTTTTCTGGTTTGGGTCACGTAGTAATGTGGTACCACACTGAAACAGTCGATTAAACCTGGTTTCGATCAATATTTTTGAGGATAACGCATGTTAGGTCTAGGTTAGGTCTGGGATTTTCACTCATCAGACTCATACTTTCGCATTCTTCACATACTTGTTGAACGGATCCTGGGTTTTTTCTGGTTTGGATCACGTAGTAATGTGGTACCACACTGAAACAGTCGATTAAACCTGGTTTCGATCAAAATTTTAGAGGATAACGCAAGTTAGGTTTGGGATAGGTCTGGGATTTGACCTCATCAGACTCATACTTTCGCACACTTCACATACTCCTTGAACAGATCCTGGGTTATTTTCTGGTTTGGATCACACAGTAATGTGGTACCACACTGAAACAGTCGATTAAACCAGGTTTTGATCAATATCTTAGAGGATAACGCATGTTAGGTCTAGGTTAGGCCTGGGATTTCCCCTCATCAGGCTCATACTTTCGCATATTTCTCACACTTCATGGCTAGATCCTGGGCTTTTCCTGGATTGCATCACGTAGTAATGAAGTACAACCCTGAAACAGTCAATTAAACCTGGTTTCGATCAATATTTTAGAGAATAATTCATGTTAGGTCTAGGTTAGGTCTGGGATTTGCTCTCATCAGGCTCTTTCTTTCGCATATTTCTCGTACATGTTGAACAGATCCTGGGCTGTTTCTGGATTGTATCACGTAGTAATGTGGTACCACGCTGAAACAGCCAATTAAACCTGGTTTCGATCAATATTTTAGAGGATAACGCAAGTTAGGTCTGGGATATGTCTGGGATTTGCCCTCAACTGGCTCATACTTTCGCACATTTCTCATACTTCATGGCTAGATCCTGGGCTATTTCTGGATTGGATCACGTAGTAAAGTGGTACCACACTGAAACATTCAATGAAACCTGGTCTGGATAAATATTTTAGAGGATAACGCATCTTAGGTCTGGGTTAGGTCTAAGATTTGCCCTCATCAGGCTCACAGTTTCGCGTTTTTCACATTCTTGTTGAACAGATCCTGGGTTTTGTCTGGTTTGGATCACAAAGTAGTGTGGAACCACACTGAAGCAGTCCATTAAACCTGGTTTCGCTCAATATTTTAGAGGATAACGCATGTTAGGTCTAGGTTAGGTCTGGGATTTGCTCTCATCAGGCTCATTCTTTCGCATATTTCTCATACTTGATGGCTAGATCCTGGGCTTTTTCTGGATTGCATCACGTAGTAATGTAGTACCACACTGAAACGGCCAATTAAACCTGGTTTCGATCAATATTTTAGAGGATAACGCAAGTTAGGTCTGGGATAGGTCTGGGATTTGCCCTCATCAGGCTCATACTTTCGCGTTTTTCACATACTTGTTGAACAGATCATGGGTTTTTTCTGGTTTGGGTCACGTAGTAATGTGGTACCACACTGAAACAGTCGATTAAACCTGGTTTCGATCAATATTTTTGAGGATAACGCATGTTAGGTCTAGGTTAGGTCTGGGATTTTCACTCATCAGACTCATACTTTCGCATTCTTCACATACTTGTTGAACGGATCCTGGGTTTTTTCTGGTTTGGATCACGTAGTAATGTGGGACCACACTGAAACAGTCAATTAAACCTGGTTTCGATCAATATTTTAGAGAATAATTCATGTTAGGTCTAGGTTAGGTCTGGGATTTACTCTGATCAGGCTCTTTCTTTCGCATATTTCTCGTACATGTTGAAAAGATCCTGGGCTGTTTCTGGATTGTATCACGTAGTAATGTGGTACCACGCTGAAACAGTCAATTAAACCTGGTTTCGATCAATATTTTAGAGGATAACGCAAGTTAGGTCTGGGATAGGTCTAGGATTTGCCCTCATCAGGCTCTTACTTTCGCATATTTCTCATACTTCATGGCTAGATCCTGGGCTATTTCTGGATTGGATCACGTAGTAACGTGGTACCACACTGAAACATTCAATGAAACCTGGTCTGGACAAATATTTTAGAGGATAACGCATCTTAGGTCTGGGTTAGGTCTGGGATTTGCTCTCATCAGGCTCATTCTTTCGCATATTTCTCATACTTGATGGCTAGATCCTGGGCTTTTTCTGGATTGCATCACGTAGTAATGAAGTACAGCACTGAAACAGTCAATTAAACCTGGTTTCCATCAATATCTTAGAGGACAACGCAAGTTAGGTCTGGGATATGTCTGGGATTTGCCCTCATCAGGCTCATACTTTCGCGTTTTTCACATACTTGTTGAACAGATCCTGGGTTTTTTCTGGTTTGGATCACGTAGTAGTGTGGTACCACACTGAGACAGTCCATTAAACCTGGTTTGGATCAATATTTTAGAGGATAACGCATGTTAGGTCTAGGTTAGGTCTGGGATTTTCTCTCATCAGACTCATACTTTCGCATTCTTCACATACCTGTTGAACGGATCATGGGTTTTTTCCGGTTTGGATCACGTAGTAATGTGGGATCACACTGAAACGGTCAATTAAACCTGGTTTCGATCAATATTTTAGAGAATAATTCATGTTAGGTCTAGGTTAGGTCTGGGATTTGCTCTCATCAGGCTCATTCTTTCGCATATTTCTCATACTTGATGGCTAGATCCTGGGCTTTTTCTGGTTTGCATCACGTAGTAAAGTGGTACCACACTGAAGCAGTCCATTAAACCTGGTTTGGATCAATATTTTAGAGGATAACGCATGTTAGGTTTGGGTTAGGTCTAGGATTTTCCCTCATCAGGCTCATACTTTCGCATATTTCTCATACTTCATGGCTAGATCCTGGGCTGTTTCTGGATTGTATCACGTAGTAATGCGGTACCACGCTGAAACAGTCAATTAAACCTGGTTTCGATCAATATTTTAGAGAATAACGCAAGTTTGGTCAGGGATAGGTCTGGGATTTGCCCTCATCAGGCTCATACTTTCGCGTTTTTCACATACTTGTTGAACAGATCCTGGGTTTTTTCAGGTTTGGGTCACGTAGTAATGTGGTACCACACTGAAACAGTCGATTAAACCTGGTTTCGATCAATATTTTAGAGGATAACGCATGTTAGGTCTAGGTTAGGCCGGGGATTTTCACTCATCGGACTCATACTTTCGCATTCTTCACATACTTGTTGAACGGATCCTGGGTTTTTACTGGTTTGGATCACGTAGTAATGTGGTACAACACTGAAACATTCAATGAAACCTGGTTTCGATCAATATTTTTGGGGATAACGCATGTTAGGTCTAGGTTAGGCCGTGGATTTTCACTCATCAGACTCATACTTTCGCATTCTTCACATACTTGTTGAACGGCTCCTGTGTTTTTTCTGGTTTGGTTCACGTAGTAATGTGGTACCACACTGAAACATTCAATTAAACCTGGTTTCCGTCAATATTTTAGAGCACAACGCATGTTAGGTCTGGGATAGGCCTGGGATTTCCCCTCATCAGGCTCATACTTTCGCATATTTCTCACACTTCATGGCTAGATCCTGGGCTTTTTCTGGATTGCATCACGTAGTAATGAAGTACAACACTGAAACAGTCAATTTAACCTGGTTTCCATCAATATCTGAGAGGACAACGCAAGTTAGGTCTGGGATAGGTCTGGGATTTGCCCTCATCAGGCTCATACTTTCGCGTTTTTCACATACTTGTTGAACAGATCCTGGGTTTTTTCAGGTTTGGGTCACGTAGTAGTGTGGTACCACACTGAAACAGTCGATTAAACCTGGTTTCGATCAATATTTTTGAGGACAACGCTTGTTAGGTCTAGGTTAGGCCGGAGATTTTCACTCATCAGACTCATACTTTCGCATTCTTCACATACTTGTTGAACGGATCCTGTGTTTTTACTGGTTTGGATCACGTAGTAATGTGGTACAACACTGAAACATTCAATTAAACCTGGTCTTGATAAATATTTTAGAGGATAACGCATGTTAGGTCTGCGTTAGGTCTAGGATTTGCCCCCATCAGGCTCATACTTTCGCATATTTCTCATACTTCATGGCTGGATCCTGGGCTATTTCTGGATTGGATCACCTAGTAATGTGGTACCACACTGAAACAGTCAATTAAACCTGATTTTGATCAATATTTTAGAGAATAATTCTTGTAAGGTCTAGGTTAGGTCTGGGATTTGCTCTCATCAGGCTCATTCTTTCGCATATTTCTCATACTTCATGGATAGATCCTGGGCTTTTTCTGGATTGCATCACGTAGTAATGAAGTACAACACTGAACCAGTCAATTAAACCTGGTTTGCATCAATGTTTTAGAGGACAACGCATGTTAGGTCTGGGATAGGTCTGGGATTTGCCCTCATCAGGCTCATACTTTCGCGTTTTTCACATACGTGTTGAACAGATCCTGGGTTTTTTCTGGTTTGCGTCACGTAGAAATGTGGTACCACACTGAAGCAGTCCATTATACCTGGTTTGGATCAATATTTTAGAGGATAACGCACGTTAGGTCTAGGTAAGGCCTGGGATTTTCACTCATCAGACTCATACTTTCGCATTCTTCACATACTTGTTGAACGGATCCTGGGTTTTTCCTGGTTTGCATCACGTAGTAATGTGGGCCCACTCTGAAGCAATCAATTAAACCTGGTCTTGATAAATATTTTAGAGTATAATTCATGTTAGGTCTAGGTTAGGTCTGGGATTTGCTCACATCAGGCTCATACTTTCGCGTTTTTCACGTACTAGTTGAACTGATCCTGGGTTTTTTCTGGTTTGCATCACGTAGTAAAGTGGCACCACACTGAAGCAGTCTATTAAACCTGGTTTGGATCAATATTTTAGAGGATAACGCATGTTAGGTTTGGGTTAGGACTAGGATTTTCCCTCATCAGGCTCATACTTTCGCATATTTCTCATACTTGATGGATAGATCCTGGGCTTTTTCTGGATTGCATCACGTAGTAATGAAGTACAACACTGAACCAGTCAATTAAATCTGGTTTGCATCAATGTTTTAGAGGACAACGCATGTTAGGTCTGGGATTTGCCCTCATCAGGCTCATACTTTCGCGTTTTTCACATACTTGTTGGACAGATCCTGGGTTTTTTCTGGTTTGCGTCACGTAGAAATGTGGTACCACACTGAAACAGTCCATTAAACCTGGTTTGGATCAATATCTTAGAGGATAACGCATGTTAGGTCTAGGTAAGGCCGGGGATTTTCACTCATCAGACTCATACTTTCACATTCTTCACATACTTGTTGAACTGATCCTGGGTTTTTTCTGGTTTGTATCACGTAGCAATGTGGTACCACACTGAGACAGTCGATTAAACCTGGTCTTGATAAATATTTTAGAGAATAATTCATGATAGGTCTAGGTTAGGTCTGGGATTTGCTCTCATCAGGCTCATTCTTTCGCATTTTTCTCATACTTGATGGCTAGATCCTGGACTTTTTCTGGATTGCACCACGTAGTAATGTGGTACCACTCTGAAACAGCCAATTAAACCTGGTTTCCATCAATATCTTAGAGGACAACGCAAGTTAGGTCTGGGATATGTCTGGGATTTGCCCTCATCAGGCTCATACTTTCGCGTTTTTCACATACTTGTTGAACAGATCCTGGGTTTTTTCTGGTTTGGATCACGTAGTAGTGTGGTACCACACTGAGACAGTCCATTAAACCTGGTTTGGATCAATATTTTAGAGGATAACGCATGTTAGGTCTAGGTTAGGTCTGGGATTTTCACTCATCAGACTCATACTTTCGCGTTTTTCACGTACTTGTTGAACTGATCCTGGGTTTTTTCTGGTTTGGATCACGTAGCAATGTGGTACCACACTGAGACAGTCGATTAAACCTTGTTTCGATCAATATTTTAGAGGATAACGCAAGTTTGGTCAGGGATAGGTCTGGGATTTGCCCTCATCAGGCTCATACTTTCGCGTTTTTCACATACTTGTTGAACATATCCTGGGTTTTTTCAGGTTTGGGTCACGTAGTAATGTGGTACCACACTGAAACAGTCGATTAAACCTGGTTTCGATCAATATTTTAGAGGATAACGCATGTTAGGTCTAGGTTAGGCCGGGGATTTTCACTCATCGGACTCATACTTTCGCATTCTTCACATACTTGTTGAACGGATCCTGGGTTTTTACTGGTTTGGATCAC
Source organism: Colletes latitarsis (assembly GCF_051014445.1). NCBI lineage: Eukaryota > Metazoa > Arthropoda > Insecta > Hymenoptera > Colletidae > Colletes > Colletes latitarsis. The sequence goes on from NW_027488366.1 coordinate 12,401,841, forward strand.
GTAGTAATGTGGTACAACACTGGAACATTCAATGAAACCTGGTTTCGATCAATATTTTTGGGGATAACGCATGTTAGGTCTAGGTTAGGCCGTGGATTTTCACTCATCAGACTCATACTTTCGCATTCTTCACATACTTGTTGAACGGCTCCTGTGTTTTTTCTGGTTTGGTTCACGTAGTAATGTGGTACCACACTGAAACATTCAATTAAACCTGGTTTCCGTCAATATTTTAGAGCACAACGCATGTTAGGTCTGGGATAGGCCTGGGATTTCCCCACATCAGGCTCATACTTTCGCATATTTCTCACACTTCATGGCTAGATCCTGGGCTTTTTCTGGATTGCATCACGTAGTAATGAAGTACAACACTGAAACAGTCAATTTAACCTGGTTTCCATCAATATCAGAGAGGACAACGCAAGTTAGGTCTGGGATAGGTCTGGGATTTGCCCTCATCAGGCTCATACTTTCGCGTTTTTCACATACTTGTTGAACTGATCCTGGGTTTTTTCTGGTTTGTATCACGTAGCAATGTGGTACCACACTGAGACAGTCGATTAAACCTGGTCTTGATAAATATTTTAGAGAATAATTCATGATAGGTCTAGGTTAGGTCTGCGATTTGCTCTCATCAGGCTCATTCTTTCGCATTTTTCTCATACTTGATGGCTAGATCCTGGACTTTTTCTGGATTGCACCACGTAGTAATGTGGTACCACTCTGAAACAGCCAATTAAACCTGGTTTCCATCAATATTTTAGAGCACAACGCATGTTAGGTCTGGGATAGGCCTGGGATTTGCCCTCATCAGGGTCATGCTTTCGCAGTTTTAACATACATGTTGACCTGATCGAGGGTTTTTTCTGCTTTGCATCACGTAGTAAAGTGGTACCACACTGAAGCAGTCCATAAAACCTGGTTTGGATCAATATTTTAGAGGATAACGCATGTTAGGTTTGGGTTAGGTCTAGGATTTGCCCTCATCAGGCTCATACTTTCGCATATTTCTCATACTTCATGGCTGGATCCTGGGCTGTTTCTGGATTGTATCACGTAGTAATGCGGTACCACGCTGAAACAGTCAATTAAACCTGGTTTCGATCAATATTTTAGAGGATAACGCAAGTTAGATCTGGGATAGGTCTGGGATTCGCCCTCATCAGGCTCATACTTTCGCGTTTTTCACGTACTTGTTGAACTGATCCTGGGTTTTTTCTGGTTTGGATCACGTAGCAATGTGGTACCACACTGAGACAGTCGATTAAACCTGGTTTCGATCAATATTTTAGAGGATAACGCAAGTTTGGTCAGGTATAGGTCTGGGATTTGCCCTCATCAGGCTCATACTTTCGCGTTTATCACATACTTGTTGAACAGATCCTGGGTTTTTTCTGGTTTGGGTCACGTAGTAATGTGGTACCACACTGAAACAGTCGATTAAACCAGGTTTCGATCAATAATTTTGAGGATAACGCATGTTAGGTCTAGGTTAGGCCTGGGATTTTCACTCATCAGACTCATACTTTCGCGTTCTTCACATACTTGTTGAACGGGTCCTGGGTTTTTTTGCTTTGGATCACGTAGTAATGTGGGACCACACTGAAACAGTCAATTAAACCTGGTCATGATAAATACTTTAGAGGATAGCGCATGTTAGGTCTGGGTTAGGTCTAGGCTTTGCCCTCGTCAGGCTCATACTTTCGCATGTTTCTCATACTTCATGGCTAGATCCTGGGCTATTTCTGGATTGGACACGTAGTAATGTGGTACCACACTGAAACAGTCAATTAAACCTGGTTTCGATCAATATTTTAGAGGATAACGCAAGTTAGGTCTGGGATAGGTCTGGGATTTGCCCTCATCAGGCTCATACTTTCGCGTTTTTCACTTACTTCTTGAACTGATCCTGGGTTTTTTCTCGTTTGCATCACGTAGTAAAGTGGTACCACACTGAAGCAGTCCATTAAACCTGGTTTGGATCAATATTTTAGAGGATAACGCATGTTAGGTTTGGGTTAGGTCTAGGATTTTCCCTCATCAGGCTCATACTTTCGCATATTTCTCATACTTCATGGCTAGATCCTGGGCTGTTTCTGGATTGTATCACGTAGTAATGCGGTACCACACTGAAACAGTCAATTAAACCTGGTTTCGATCAATATTTTAGAGGATAACGCAAGTTAGGTCTGGGATAGGTCTGGGATTTGCCCTCGTCAGGCTCATACTTTCGCGTTTTTCACGTACTTGTTGAACTGATCCTGGGTTTTTTCTGGTTTGGATCACGTAGTAATGTGGGACCACACTGAAACAGTCAATTAAACCTGGTCATGATACATATTTTAGAGGATAACGCATGTTAGGTCTGGGTTAGGTCTAGGCTTTGCCCTCGTCAGGCTCATACTTTCGCATGTTTCTCATACTTCATGGCTAGATCCTGGGCTATTTCTGGATTGGACACGTAGTAATGTGGTACCACACTGAAACAGTCAATTAAAACTGGTTTCGATCAATATTTTAGAGGATAACGCAAGTTAGGTCTGGGATAGGTCTGGGATTTGCCCTCATCAGGCTCATACTTTCGCGTTTTTCACATACTTGTTGAACAGATCCTGGGTTTTTTCTGGCTTGTGTCATGTAGTAATGTGACACTGAAACAGTCCATTAAACCTGGTTTGGATCAATATTTTAGAGGATAACGCATGTTAGGTCTAGGTAAGGCCTGGGATTTTCACTCATCAGACTCATACTTTCACATTCTTCACATACTTGTTGAACTGATCCTGGGTTTTTTCTGGTTTGTATCACGTAGCAATGTGGTACCACACTGAGACAGTCGATTAAACCTGGTCTTGATAAATATTTTAGAGAATAATTCATGATAGGTCTAGGTTAGGTCTGGGATTTGCTCTCATCAGGCTCATTCTTTCGCATTTTTCTCATACTTGATGGCTAGATCCTGGACTTTTTCTGGATTGCACCACGTAGTAATGTGGTACCACACTGAAACAGGCAATTAAACCTGGTTTCCATCAATATTTTAGAGCACAACGCATGTTAGGTCTGGGATAGGTCTGGGATTCGCCCACATCAGGCTCATACTTTCGCGTTTTTCACGTACTTGTTGAACTGATCCTGGGTTTTTTCTGCTTTGCATCACGTAGTAAAGTGGTACCACACTGAAGCAGTCCATTAAACCTGGTTTGGATCAATATTTTAGAGGATAACGCATGTTAGGTTTGGGTTAGGTCTAGGATTTTCCCTCATTAGGCTCATACTTTCGCATATTTCTCATACTTCATGGCTAGATCCTGGGCTGTTTCTGGATTGTATCACGTAGTAATGCGGTACCACGCTGAAACAGTCAATTAAACCTGGTTTCGATCAATATTTTAGAGGATAACGCAAGTTTGGTCAGGGATAGGTCTGGGATTTGCCCTCATCAGGCTCATACTTTCGCGTTTTTCACATACTTGTTGAACAGATCCTGGGTTTTTTCTGGTTTGGGTCACGTAATAATGTGGTACCACACTGAAACAGTCGATTAAACCAGGTTTCGATCAATATTTTAGAGGATAACGCAAGTTAAGTCTGGGATTGATCTGGGATTTGACCTCATCAGACTCATACTTTCGCACACTTCACATACTCGTTGAACAGATACTGGGTTATTTTCTGGTTTGGATCACATTGTAATGTGGTACCACACTGAAACAGTCGATTAAACCTGGTCTCGATCAATATTTTAGAGTATAACGCAAGTTAAGTCTGGGATTGATCTGGGATTTGACCTCATCAGACTCATACTTTCGCACACTTCATATACTCGTTGAACAGATCCTGGGTTATTTTCTGGTTTGGATCACATTGTAATGTGGTACCACACTGAAACAGTCGATTAAACCAGGTTTCGGTCAATATTTTTGAGGATAACGCATGCTAGGTCTAGGTTAGGTCTGGGATTTTCACACATCAGACTCATACTTTCGCATTCTTCACATACTTGTTGAACGGATCATAGGTTTTTTCCGGTTTGGATCACGTAGTAATGTGGGATCACACTGAAACGGTCAATTAAACCTGGTTTCGATCAATATTTTAGAGAATAATTCATGTTAGGTCTAGGTTAGGTCTGGGATTTGCTCTCATCAGGCTCATTCTATCGCATATTTCTCATACTTGATGGCTAGATCCTGGGCTTTTTCTGGTTTGCATCACGTAGTAATGTGGGCCCACTCTGAAGCAATCAATTAAACCTGGTTTGGATCAATATTTTAGAGGATAACGCATGTTAGGTTTGGGTTAGGTCTAGGATTTTCCCTCATCAGGCTCATACTTTCGCATATTTCTCATACTTCATGGCTAGATCCTGGGCTGTTTCTGGATTGTATCACGTAGTAATGCGGTACCACACTGAAGCAGTCCATAAAACCTGGTTTGGATCAATATTTTAGAGGATAACGCATGTTAGGTTTGGGTTAGGTCTAGGATTCGCCCTCATCAGGCTCATACTTTCGCGTTTTTCACGTACTTGTTGAACTGATCCTGGGTTTTTTCTGGTTTGGATCACGTAGCAAGGTGGTACCACACTGAGACAGTCGATTAAACCTGGTTTCGATCAATATTTTAGAGGATAACGCAAGTTTGGTCAGGGATAGGTCTGGGATTTGCCCTCATCAGGCTCATACTTTCGCGTTTTTCACATACTTGTTGAACAGATCCTGGGTTTTTTCAGGTTTGGGTCACGTAGTAATGTGGTACCACACTGAAACAGTCAATTAAACCTGGTTTCGATCAATATTTTAGAGGATAACGCATGTTAGGTGTAGGTTAGGCCGGGGATTTTCACTCATCGGACTCATACTTTCGCATTCTTCACATACTTGTTGAACGGATCCTGGGTTTTTACTGGTTTGGATTACGTAGTAATGTGGTACAACACTGAAACATTCAATGAAACCTGGTTTCGATCAATATTTTTGGGGATAACGCATGTTAGGTCTAGGTTAGGCCGTGGATTTTCACTCATCAGACTCATACTTTCGCATTCTTCACATACTTGTTGAACGGCTCCTGTGTTTTTTCTGGTTTGGTTCACGTAGTAATGTGGTACCACACTGAAACATTCAATTAAACCCGGTTTCCGTCAATATTTTAGAGCACAACGTATGTTAGGTCTGGGATAGGCCTGGGATTTCCCCTCATCAGGCTCATACTTTCGCATATTTCTCACACTTCATGGCTAGATCCTGGGCTTTTTCTGGATTGCATCACGTAGTAATGAAGTACAACACTGAAACAGTCAATTTAACCTGGTTTCCATCAATATCTGAGAGGACAATGCAAGTTAGGTCTGGGATAGGTCTGGGATTTGCCCTCATCAGGCTCATACTTTCGCGTTTTTCACATACTTGTTGAACAGATCCTGGGTTTTTTCAGGTTTGGGTCACGTAGTAGTGTGGTACCACACTGAAACAGTCGATTAAACCTGGTTTCGATCAATATCTTTGAGGACAACGCTTGTTAGGTCTAGGTTAGGCCGGAGATTTTCACTCATCAGACTCATACTTTCGCATTCTTCACATACTTGTTGAACGGATCCTGTGTTTTTACTGGTTTGGATCACGTAGTAATGTGGTACAACACTGAAACATTCAATTAAACCTGGTCTTGATAAATATTTTAGAGGATAACGCATGTTAGGTCTGGGTTAGGTCTAGGATTTGCCCCCATCAGGCTCATACTTTCGCATATTTCTCATACTTCATGGCTGGATCCTGGGCTATTTCTGGATTGGATCACCTAGTAATGTGGTACCACACTGAAACAGTCAATTAAACCTGGTTTTGATCAATATTTTAGAGAATAATTCTTGTAAGGTCTAGGTTAGGTCTGGGATTTGCTCTCATCAGGCTCATTCTTTCGCATATTTCTCATACTTCATGGATAGATCCTGGGCTTTTTCTGGATTGCATCACGTAGTAATGAAGTACAACACTGAACCAGTCAATTAAACCTGGTTTGCACCAATGATTTAGAGGACAACGCATGTTAGGTCTGGGATAGGTCTGGGATTTGCCCTCATCAGGCTCATACTTTCGCGTTTTTCACATACTTGTTGAACAGATCCTGGGTTTCTTCTGGTTTGCGTCACGTAGAAATGTGGTACCACACTGAAGCAGTCCATTATACCTGGTTTGGATCAATATTTTAGAGGATAACGCACGTTAGGTCTAGGTAAGGCCTGGGATTTTCACTCATCAGACTCATACTTTCGCATTCTTCACATACTTGTTGGTCGGATCCTGGGTTTTTCCTGGTTTGCATCACGTAGTAATGTGGGCCCACTCTGAAGCAATCAATTAAACCTGGTCTTGATAAATATTTTAGAGAATAATTCATGTTAGGTCTAGGTTAGGTCTGGGATTTGCTCACATCAGGCTCATACTTTCGCGTTTTTCACGTACTAGTTGAACTGATCCTGGGTTTTTTCTGGTTTGCATCACGTAGTAAAGTGGCACCACACTGAAGCAGTCTATTAAACCTGGTTTGGATCAATATTTTAGAGGATAACGCATGTTAGGTTTGGGTTAGGACTAGGATTTTCCCTCATCAGGCTCATACTTTCGCATATTTCTCATACTTGATGGATAGATCCTGGGCTTTTTCTGGCTTGCATCACGTAGTAATGAAGTACAACACTGAACCAGTCAATTAAATCTGGTTTGCATCAATGTTTCAGAGGACAACGCATGTTAGGTCTGGGATAGGTCTGGGATTTGCCCTCATCAGGCTCATACTTTCGCGTTTTTCACATACTTGTTGAACAGATCCTGGGTTTTTTCTGGTTTGCGTCACGTAGAAATGTGGTACCACACTGAAACAGTCCATTAAACCTGGTTTGGATCAATATTTTAGAGGATAACGCATGTTAGGTCTAGGTAAGGCCGGGGATTTTCACTCATCAGACTCATACTTTCACATTCTTCACATACTTGTTGAACTGATCCTGGGTTTTTTCTGGTTTGTATCACGTAGCAATGTGGTACCACACTGAGACAGTCGATTAAACCTGGTCTTGATAAATATTTTAGAAAATAATTCATGATAGGTCTAGGTTAGGTCTGGGATTTGCTCTCATCAGGCTCATTCTTTCGCATTTTTCTCATACTTGATGGCTAGATCCTGGACTTTTTCTTGATTGCACCACGTAGTAATGTGGTACCACTCTGAAACAGCCAATTAAACCTGGTTTCCATCAATATTTTAGAGCACAACGCATGTTAGGTCTGGGATAGGCCTGGGATTTGCCCTCATCAGGGTCATGCTTTCGCAGTTTTAACATACATGTTGACCTGATCGAGGGTTTTTTCTGCTTTGCATCACGTAGTAAAGTGGTACCACACTGAAGCAGTCCATAAAACCTGGTTTGGATCAATATTTTAGAGGATAACGCATGTTAGGTTTGGGTTAGGTCTAGGATTTGCCCTCATCAGGCTCATACTTTCGCATATTTCTCATACTTCATGGCTAGATCCTGGGCTGTTTCTGGATTGTATCACGTAGTAATGCGGTACCACGCTGAAACAGTCAATTAAACCTGGTTTCGATCAATATTTTAGAGGATAACGCAAGTTAGATCTGGGATAGGTCTGGGATTCGCCCTCATCAGGCTCATACTTTCGCGTTTTTCACGTACTTGTTGAACTGATCCTGGGTTTTTTCTGGTTTGGATCACGTAGCAATGTGGTACCACACTGAGACAGTCGATTAAACCTGGTTTCGATCAATATTTTAGAGGATAACGCAAGTTTGGTCAGGGATAGGTCTGGGATTTGCCCTCATCAGGCTCATACTTTCGCGTTTATCACATACTTGTTGAACAGATGCTGGGTTTTTTCTGGTTTGGGTCACGTAGTAATGTGGTACCACACTGAAACAGTCGATTAAACCAGGTTTCGATCAATAATTTTGAGGATAACGCGTGTTAGGTCTAGGTTAGGCCTGGGATTTTCACTCATCAGACTCATACTTTCGCGTTCTTCACATACTTGTTGAACGGGTCCTGGGTTTTTTGGTTTGGATCACGTAGTAATGTGGGACCACACTGAAACAGTCAATTAAACCTGGTCATGATAAATACTTTAGAGGATAGCGCATGTTAGGTCTGGGTTAGGTCTAGGCTTTGCCCTCGTCAGGCTCATACCTTCGCATGTTTCTCATACTTCATGGCTAGATCCTGGGCTATTTCTGGATTGGACACGTAGTAATGTGGTACCACACTGAAACAGTCAATTAAACCTGGTTTCGATCAATATTTTAGAGGATAACGCAAGTTAGGTCTGGGATAGGTCTGGGATTTGCCCTCATCAGGCTCATACTTTCGCGTTTTTCACTTACTTGTTGAACTGATCCTGGGTTTTTTCTCGTTTGCATCACGTAGTAAAGTGGTACCACACTGAAGCAGTCCATTAAACCTGGTTTGGATCAATATTTTAGAGGATAACGCATGTTAGGTTTGGGTTAGGTCTAGGATTTTCCCTCATCAGGCTCATACTTTCGCATATTTCTCATACTTCATGGCCAGATCCTGGGCTGTTTCTGGATTGTATCACGTAGTAATGCGGTACCACACTGAAACAGTCAATTAAACCTGGTTTCGATCAATATTTTAGAGGATAACGCAAGTTAGGTCTGGGATAGGTCTGGGATTTGCCCTCATCAGGCTCATACTTTCGCGTTTTTCACGTACTTGTTGAACTGATCCTGGGTTTTTTCTGGTTTGGATCACGTAGTAATGTGGGACCACACTGAAACAGTCAATTAAACCTGGTCATGATACATATTTTAGAGGATAACGCATGTTAGGTCTGGGTTAGGTCTAGGCTTTGCCCTCGTCAGGCTCATACTTTCGCATGTTTCTCATACTTCATGGCTAGATCCTGGGCTATTTCTGGATTGGACACGTAGTAATGTGGTACCACACTGAAACAGTCAATTAAAACTGGTTTCGATCAATATTTTAGAGGATAACGCAAGTTAGGTCTGGGATAGGTCTGGGATTTGCCCTCATCAGGCTCATACTTTCGCGTTTTTCACATACTTGTTGAACAGATCCTGGGTTTTTTCTGGCTTGTGTCATGTAGTAATGTGGTACCACACTGAAACAGTCCATTAAACCTGGTTTGGATCAATATATTAGAGGATAACGCATGTTAGGTCTAGGTAAGGCCTGGGATTTTCACTCATCAGACTCATACTTTCACATTCTTCACATACTTGTTGAACTGATCCTGGGTTTTTTCTGGTTTGTATCACGTAGCAATGTGGTACCACACTGAGACAGTCGATTAAACCTGGTCTTGATAAATATTTTAGAGAATAATTCATGATAGGTCTAGGTTAGGTCTGGGATTTGCTCTCATCAGGCTCATTCTTTCGCATTTTTCTCATACTTGATGGCTAGATCCTGGACTTTTTCTGGATTGCACCACGTAGTAATGTGGTACCACACTGAAACAGGCAATTAAACCTGGTTTCCATCAATATTTTAGAGCACAACGCATGTTAGGTCTGGGATAGGTCTGGGATTCGCCCACATCAGGCTCATACTTTCGCGTTTTTCACGTACTTGTTGAACTGATCCTGGGTTTTTTCTGCTTTGCATCACGTAGTAAAGTGGTACCACACTGAGGCAGTCCATTAAACCTGGTTTGGATCAATATTTTAGAGGATAACGCATGTTAGGTTTGGGTTAGGTCTAGGATTTTCCCTCATCAGGCTCATACTTTCGCATATTTCTCATACTTCATGGCTAGATCCTGGGCTGCTTCTGGATTGTATCACGTAGTAATGCGGTACCACGCTGAAACAGTCAATTAAACCTGGTTTCGATCAATATTTTAGAGGATAACGCAAGTTAGATCTGGGATAGGTCTGGGATTCGCCCTCATCAGGCTCATACTTTCGCGTTTTTCACGTACTTGTTGAACTGATCCTGGGTTTTTTCTGGTTTGGATCACGTAGCAATGTGGTACCACACTGAGACAGTCGATTAAACCTGGTTTCGATCAATATTTTAGAGGATAACGCAAGTTTGGTCAGGGATAGGTCTGGGATTTGCCCTCATCAGGCTCATACTTTCGCGTTTTTCACATACTTGTTGAACAGATCCTGGGTTTTTTCTGGTTTGGGTCACGTAATAATGTGGTACCACACTGAAACAGTCGATTAAACCAGGTTTCGATCAATAATTTTGAGGATAACGCATGTTAGGTCTAGGTTAGGCCTGGGATTTTCACTCATCAGACTCATACTTTCGCGTTCTTCACATACTTGTTGAACGGGTCCTGGGTTTTTTTGGTTTGGATCACGTAGTAATGTGGGACCACACTGAAACAGTCAATTAAACCTGGTCATGATAAATATTTTAGAGGATAGCGCATGTTAGGTCTGGGTTAGGTCTAGGCTTTGCCCTCGTCAGGCTCATACTTTCGCGTTTTTCACGTACTTGTTGAACTGATCGTGGGTTTTTTCTCGTTTGCATCACGTAGTAAAGTGGTACCACACTGAAGCAGTCCATTAAACCTGGTTTGGATCAATATTTTAGAGGATGACGCATGTTAGGTTTGGGTTAGGTCTAGGATTGTCCCTCATCAGGCTCATACTTTCGCATATTTCTCATACTTCATGGCTAGATCCTGGGCTGTTTCTGGATTGTATCACGTAGTAATGCGGTACCACACTGAAACAGTCAATAAAACCTGGTTTCGATCAATATTTTAGAGGATAACGCAAGTTAGGTCTGGGATAGGTCTGGGATTTGCCCTCATCAGGCTCATACTTTCGCGTTTTTCACGTACTTGTTGAACTGATCCTGGGTTTTTTCTGGTTTGGATCACGTAGTAATGTGGGACCACGCTGAAACAGTCAATTAAACCTGGTCATGATACATATTTTAGAGGATAACGCATGTTAGGTCTGGGTTAGTTCTAGGCTTTGCCCTCGTCAGGCTCATACTTTCGCATGTTTCTCATACTTCATGGCTAGATCCTGGGCTATTTCTGGATTGGACACGTAGTAATGTGGTACCACACTGAAACAGTCAATTAAAACTGGTTTCGATCAATATTTTAGAGGATAACGCAAGTTAGGTCTGGGATAGGTCTGGGATTTGCCCTCATCAGGCTCATACTTTCGCGTTTTTCACGTACTTGTTGAACTGATCCTGGGTTTTTTCTGGTTAGGATCACGTAGTAATGTGGGACCACACTGAAACAGTCAATTAAACCAGGTCATGATAAATATTTTAGAGGATAACGCATGTTAGGTCTGGGTTAGGTCTAGGCTTTGCCCTCGTCAGGCTCATACTTTCGCATGTTTCTCATACTTCATGGCTAGATCCTGGGCTATTTCTGGGTTGGACACGTAGTAATGTGGTACCACACTGAAACAGTCAATTAAAACTGGTTTCGATCAATATTTTAGAGGATAACGCAAGTTAGGTCTGGGATAGGTCTGGGATTTGCCCTCACCAGGCTCATACTTTCGCGTTTTTCACATACTTGTTGAACAGATCCTGGGTTTTTTCTGGCTTGGGTCATGTAGTAATGTGGTACCACACTGAAACAGTCGATTAAACCAGGTTTCGATCAATATTTTTGAGGATAACGCATGTTAGGTCTAGGTTAGGCCTGGGATTTTCACTCATCAGACACATGCTCTCGTATTCTTCACATACTTGTTGAACGGATCCTGGGTTTTTTCTGGTTTGGATCACGTAGCAATGTGGTGCCACACTGAGACAGTCGATTAAACCTGGTTTCGATCAATATTTTAGAGGATAACGCAAGTTTGGTCTGGGATAGGTCTGGGATTTGCCCTCATCAGGCTCATACTTTCGCGTTCTTCACATACTTGTTGAACAGATCCTGGGTTTTTTCTGGTTTGCGTCACGTAGAAATGTGGTACCACACTGAAACAGTCCATTAAACCTGGTTTGGATCAATATTTTAGAGGATAACACATGTTAGGTCTAGGTAAGGCCGGGGATTTTCACTCATCAGACTCATACTTTCACATTCTTCACATACTTGTTGAACTGATCCTGGGTTTTTTCTGGTTTGTATCACGTAGCAATGTGGTACCACACTGAGACAGTCGATTAAACCTGGTCTTGATAAATATTTTAGAGAATAATTCATGATAGGTCTAGGTTAGGTCTGGGATTTGCTCTCATCAGGCTCATTCTTTCGCATTTTTCTCATACTTGATGGCTAGATCCTGGACTTTTTCTGGATTGCACCACGTAGTAATGTGGTACCACTCTGAAACAGCCAATTAAACCTGGTTTCCATCAATATCTTAGAGGACAACGCAAGTTAGGTCTGGGATATGTCTGGGATTTGCCCTCATCAGGCTCATACTTTCGCGTTTTTCACATACTTGTTGAACAGATCCTGGGTTTTTTCTGGTTTGGATCACGTAGTAGTGTGGTACCACACTGAGACAGTCCATTAAACCTGGTTTGGATCAATATTTTAGAGGATAACGCATGTTAGGTCTAGGTTAGGTCTGGGATTTTCACTCATCAGACTCATACTTTCGCGTTTTTCACGTACTTGTTGAACTGATCCTGGGTTTTTTCTGGTTTGGATCACGTAGCAATGTGGTACCACACTGAGACAGTCGATTAAACCTGGTTTCGATCAATATTTTAGAGGATAACGCAAGTTTGGTCAGGGATAGGTCTGGGATTTGCCCTCATCAGGCTCATACTTTCGCGTTTTTCACATACTTGTTGAACAGATCCTGGGTTTTTTCAGGTTTGGGTCACGTAGTAATGTGGTACCACACTGAAACAGTCGATTAAACCTGGTTTCGATCAATATTTTAGAGGATAACGCATGTTAGGTCTAGGTTAGGCCGGGGATTTTCACTCATCGGACTCATACTTTCGCATTCTTCACATACTTGTTGAACGGATCCTGGGTTTTTACTGGTTTGGATCACGTAGTAATGTGGTACAACACTGGAACATTCAATGAAACCTGGTTTCGATCAATATTTTTGGGGATAACGCATGTTAGGTCTAGGTTAGGCCGTGGATTTTCACTCATCAGACTCATACTTTCGCATTCTTCACATACTTGTTGAACGGCTCCTGTGTTTTTTCTGGTTCGGTTCACGTAGTAATGTGGTACCACACTGAAACATTCAATTAAACCTGGTTTCCGTCAATATTTTAGAGCACAACGCATGTTAGGTCTGGGATAGGCCTGGGATTTCCCCACATCAGGCTCATACTTTCGCATATTTCTCACACTTCATGGCTAGATCCTGGGCTTTTTCTGGATTGCATCACGTAGTAATGAAGTACAACACTGAAACAGTCAATTTAACCTGGTTTCCATCAATATCAGAGAGGACAACGCAAGTTAGGTCTGGGATAGGTCTGGGATTTGCCCTCATCAGGCTCATACTTTCGCGTTTTTCACATACTTGTTGAACAGATCCTGGGTTTTTTCAGGTTTGGGTCACGTAGTAGTGTGGTACCACACTGAAACAGTCGATTAAACCTGGTTTCGATCAATATTTTTGAGGACAACGCTTGTTAGGTCTAGGTTGGGCCGGAGATTTTCACTCATCAGACTCATACTTTCGCATTCTTCACATACTTGTTGAACGGATCCTGTGTTTTTACTGGTTTGGATCACGTAGTAATGTGGTACAACACTGAAACATTCAATTAAACCTGGTCTTGATAAATATTTTAGAGGATAACGCATGTTAGGTCTAGGTAAGGCCGGGGATTTTCACTCATCAGACACATACTTTCACATTCTTCACATACTTGTTGAACTGATCCTGGGTTTTTTCTGGTTTGTATCACGTAGCAATGTGGTACCACACTGAGACAGTCGATTAAACCTGGTCTTGATAAATATTTTAGAGAATAATTCATGATAGGTCTAGGTTAGGTCTGCGATTTGCTCTCATCAGGCTCATTCTTTCGCATTTTTCTCATACTTGATGGCTAGATCCTGGACTTTTTCTGGATTGCACCACGTAGTAATGTGGTACCACTCTGAAACAGCCAATTAAACCTGGTTTCCATCAATATTTTAGAGCACAACGCATGTTAGGTCTGGGATAGGCCTGGGATTTGCCCTCATCAGGGTCATGCTTTCGCAGTTTTAACATACATGTTGACCTGATCGAGGGTTTTTTCTGCTTTGCATCACGTAGTAAAGTGGTACCACACTGAAGCAGTCCATAAAACCTGGTTTGGATCAATATTTTAGAGGATAACGCATGTTAGGTTTGGGTTAGGTCTAGGATTTGCCCTCATCAGGCTCATACTTTCGCATATTTCTCATACTTCATGGCTAGATCCTGGGCTGTTTCTGGATTGTATCACGTAGTAATGCGGTACCACGCTGAAACAGTCAATTAAACCTGGTTTCGATCAATATTTTAGAGGATAACGCAAGTTAGATCTGGGATAGGTCTGGGATTCGCCCTCATCAGGCTCATACTTTCGCGTTTTTCACGTACTTGTTGAAGTGATCCTGGGTTTTTTCTGGTTTGGATCACGTAGCAATGTGGTACCACACTGAGACAGTCGATTAAACCTGGTTTCGATCAATATTTTAGAGGATAACGCAAGTTTGGTCAGGGATAGGTCTGGGATTTGCCCTCATCAGGCTCATACTTTCGCGTTTATCACATACTTGTTGAACAGATCCTGGGTTTTTTCTGGTTTGGGTCACGTAGTAATGTGGTACCACACTGAAACAGTCGATTAAACCAGGTTTCGATCAATAATTTTGAGGATAACGCATGTTAGGTCTAGGTTAGGCCTGGGATTTTCACTCATCAGACTCATACTTTCGCGTTCTTCACATACTTGTTGAACGGGTCCTGGGTTTTTTTGCTTTGGATCACGTAGTAATGTGGGACCACACTGAAACAGTCAATTAAACCTGGTCATGATAAATACTTTAGAGGATAGCGCATGTTAGGTCTGGGTTAGGTCTAGGCTTTGCCCTCGTCAGGCTCATACTTTCGCATGTTTCTCATACTTCATGGCTAGATCCTGGGCTATTTCTGGATTGGACACGTAGTAATGTGGTACCACACTGAAACAGTCAATTAAACCTGGTTTCGATCAATATTTTAGAGGATAACGCAAGTTAGGTCTGGGATAGGTCTGGGATTTGCCCTCATCAGGCTCATACTTTCGCGTTTTTCACTTACTTCTTGAACTGATCCTGGGTTTTTTCTCGTTTGCATCACGTAGTAAAGTGGTACCACACTGAAGCAGTCCATTAAACCTGGTTTGGATCAATATTTTAGAGGATAACGCATGTTAGGTTTGGGTTAGGTCTAGGATTTTCCCTGATCAGGCTCATACTTTCGCATATTTCTCATACTTCATGGCTAGATCCTGGGCTGTTTCTGGATTGTATCACGTAGTAATGCGGTACCACACTGAAACAGTCAATTAAACCTGGTTTCGATCAATATTTTAGAGGATAACGCAAGTTAGGTCTGGGATAGGTCTGGGATTTGCCCTCGTCAGGCTCATACTTTCGCGTTTTTCACGTACTTGTTGAACTGATCCTGGGTTTTTTCTGGTTTGGATCACGTAGTAATGTGGGACCACACTGAAACAGTCAATTAAACCTGGTCATGATACATATTTTAGAGGATAACGCATGTTAGGTCTGGGTTAGGTCTCGGCTTTGCCCTCGTCAGGCTCATACTTTCGCATGTTTCTCATACTTCATGGCTAGATCCTGGACTTTTTCTGGATTGCACCACGTAGTAATGTGGTACCACACTGAAACAGGCAATTAAACCTGGTTTCCATCAATATTTTAGAGCACAACGCATGTTAGGTCTGGGATAGGTCTGGGATTCGCCCACATCAGGCTCATACTTTCGCGTTTTTCACGTACTTGTTGAACTGATCCTGGGTTTTTTCTGCTTTGCATCACGTAGTAAAGTGGTACCACACTGAAGCAGTCCATTAAACCTGGTTTGGATCAATATTTTAGAGGATAACGCATGTTAGGTTTGGGTTAGGTCTAGGATTTTCCCTCATTAGGCTCATACTTTCGCATATTTCTCATACTTCATGGCTAGATCCTGGGCTGTTTCTGGATTGTATCACGTAGTAATGCGGTACCACGCTGAAACAGTCAATTAAACCTGGTTTCGATCAATATTTTAGAGGATAACGCAAGTTAGATCTGGGATAGGTCTGGGATTCGCCCTCATCAGGCTCATACTTTCGCGTTTTTCACGTACTTGTTGAACTGATCCTGGGTTTTTTCTGGTTTGGATCACGTAGCAATGTGGTACCACACTGAGACAGTCGATTAAACCTGGTTTCGATCAATATTTTAGAGGATAACGCAAGTTTAGTCAGGGATAGGTCTGGGATTTGCCCTCATCAGGCTCATACTTTCGCGTTTTTCACATACTTGTTGAACAGATCCTGGGTTTTTTCTGGTTTGGGTCACGTAATAATGTGGTACCACACTGAAACAGTCGATTAAACCAGGTTTCGATCAATATTTTAGAGGATAACGCAAGTTAAGTCTGGGATTGATCTGGGATTTGACCTCATCAGACTCATACTTTCGCACACTTCACATACTCGTTGAACAGATACTGGGTTATTTTCTGGTTTGGATCACATTGTAATGTGGTACCACACTGAAACAGTCGATTAAACCAGGTCTCGATCAATATTTTAGAGTATAACGCAAGTTAAGTCTGGGATTGATCTGGGATTTGACCTCATCAGACTCATACTTTCGCACACTTCATATACTCGTTGAACAGATCCTGGGTTATTTTCTGGTTTGGATCACATTGTAATGTGGTACCACACTGAAACAGTCGATTAAACCAGGTTTCGGTCAATATTTTTGAGGATAACGCATGCTAGGTCTAGGTTAGGTCTGGGATTTTCACACATCAGACTCATACTTTCGCATTCTTCACATACTTGTTGAACGGATCATGGGTTTTTTCCGGTTTGGATCACGTAGTAATGTGGGATCACACTGAAACGGTCAATTAAACCTGGTTTCGATCAATATTTTAGAGAATAATTCATGTTAGGTCTAGGTTAGGTCTGGGATTTGCTCTCATCAGGCTCATTCTATCGCATATTTCTCATACTTGATGGCTAGATCCTGGGCTTTTTCTGGTTTGCATCACGTAGTAATGTGGGCCCACTCTGAAGCAATCAATTAAACCTGGTTTGGATCAATATTTTAGAGGATAACGCATGTTAGGTTTGGGTTAGGTCTAGGATTTTCCCTCATCAGGCTCATACTTTCGCATATTTCTCATACTTCATGGCTAGATCCTGGGCTGTTTCTGGATTGTATCACGTAGTAATGCGGTACCACACTGAAGCAGTCCATAAAACCTGGTTTGGATCAATATTTTAGAGGATAACGCATGTTAGGTTTGGGTTAGGTCTAGGATTCGCCCTCATCAGGCTCATACTTTCGCGTTTTTCACGTACTTGTTGAACTGATCCTGGGTTTTTTCTGGTTTGGATCACGTAGCAATGTGGTACCACACTGAGACAGTCGATTAAACCTGGTTTCGATCAATATTTTAGAGGATAACGCAAGTTTGGTCAGGGATAGGTCTGGGATTTGCCCTCATCAGGCTCATACTTTCGCGTTTTTCACATACTTGTTGAACAGATCCTGGGTTTTTTCAGGTTTGGGTCACGTAGTAATGTGGTACCACACTGAAACAGTCAATTAAACCTGGTTTCGATCAATATTTTAGAGGATAACGCATGCTAGGTCTAGGTTAGGTCTGGGATTTTCACACATCAGACTCATACTTTCGCATTCTTCACATACTTGTTGAACGGCTCCTGTGTTTTTTCTGGTTTGGTTCACGTAGTAATGTGGTACCACACTGAAACATTCAATTAAACCTGGTTTCCGTCAATATTTTAGAGCACAACGCATGTTAGGTCTGGGATAGGCCTGTGATTTCCCCTCATCAGGCTCATACTTTCGCATATTTCTCACACTTCATGGCTAGATCCTGGGCTTTTTCTGGATTGCATCACGTAGTAATGAAGTACAACACTGAAACAGTCAATTTAACCTGGTTTCCATCAATATCTGAGAGGACAACGCAAGTTAGGTCTGGGATAGGTCTGGGATTTGCCCTCATCAGGCTCATACTTTCGCGTTTTTCACATACTTGTTGAACAGATCCTGGGTTTTTTCAGGTTTGGGTCACGTAGTAGTGTGGTACCACACTGAAACAGTCGATTAAACCTGGTTTCGATCAATATTTTTGAGGACAACGCTTGTTAGGTCTAGGTTAGGCCGGAGATTTTCACTCATCAGACTCATACTTTCGCATTCTTCACATACTTGTTGAACGGATCCTGTGTTTTTACTGGTTTGGATCACGTAGTAATGTGGTACAACACTGAAACATTCAATTAAACCTGGTCTTGATAAATATTTTAGAGGATAACGCATGTTAGGTCTGGGTTAGGTCTAGGATTTGCCCCCATCAGGCTCATACTTTCGCATATTTCTCATACTACATGGCTGGATCCTGGGCTATTTCTGGATTGGATCACCTAGTAATGTGGTACCACACTGAAACAGTCAATTAAACCTGGTTTTGATCAATATTTTAGAGAATAATTCTTGTAAGGTCTAGGTTAGGTCTGGGATTTGCTCTCATCAGGCTCATTCTTTCGCATATTTCTCATACTTCATGGATAGATCCTGGGCTTTTTCTGGATTGCATCACGTAGTAATGAAGTACAACACTGAACCAGTCAATTAAACCTGGTTTGCATCAATGTTTTAGAGGACAACGCATGTTAGGTCTGGGATAGGTCTGGGATTTGCCCTCATCAGGCTCATACTTTCGCGTTTTTCACATACTTGTTGAACAGATCCTGGGTTTCTTCTGGTTTGCGTCACGTAGAAATGTGGTACCACACTGAAGCAGTCCATTATACCTGGTTTGGATCAATATTTTAGAGGATAACGCACGTTAGGTCTATGTAAGGCCTGGGATTTTCACTCATCAGACTCATACTTTCGCATTCTTCACATACTTGTTGAACGGATCCTGGGCTTTTCCTGGTTTGCATCACGTAGTAATGTGGGCCCACTCTGAAGCAATCAATTAAACCTGGTCTTGATAAATATTTTAGAGAATAATTCATGTTAGGTCTAGGTTAGGTCTGGGATTTGCTCACATCAGGCTCATACTTTCGCGTTTTTCACGTACTAGTTGAACTGATCCTGGGTTTTTTCTGGTTTGCATCACGTAGTAAAGTGGCACCACACTGAAGCAGTCTATTAAACCTGGTTTGGATCAATATTTTAGGGGATAACGCATGTTAGGTTTGGGTTAGGACTAGGATTTTCCCTCATCAGGCTCATACTTTCGCATATTTCTCATACTTGATGGCTAGATCCTGGACTTTTTCTGGATTGCACCACGTAGTAATGTGGTACCACACTGAAACAGGCAATTAAACCTGGTTTCCATCAATATTTTAGAGCACAACGCATGTTAGGTCTGGGATAGGTCTGGGATTCGCCCACATCAGGCTCATACTTTCGCGTTTTTCACGTACTTGTTGAACTGATCCTGGGTTTTTTCTGCTTTGCATCACGTAGTAAAGTGGTACCACACTGAGGCAGTCCATTAAACCTGGTTTGGATCAATATTTTAGAGGATAACGCATGTTAGGTTTGGGTTAGGTCTAGGATTTTCCCTCATCAGGCTCATACTTTCGCATATTTCTCATACTTCATGGCTAGATCCTGGGCTGTTTCTGGATTGTATCACGTAGTAATGCGGTACCACGCTGAAACAGTCAATTAAACCTGGTTTCGATCAATATTTTAGAGGATAACGCAAGTTAGATCTGGGATAGGTCTGGGATTCGCCCTCATCAGGCTCATACTTTCGCGTTTTTCACATACTTGTTGAACAGATCCTGGGTTTTTTCTGGTTTGGGTCACGTAATAATGTGGTACCACACTGAAACAGTCGATTAAACCAGGTTTCGATCAATAATTTTGAGGATAACGCATGTTAGGTCTAGGTTAGGCCTGGGATTTTCACTCATCAGACTCATACTTTCGCGTTCTTCACATACTTGTTGAACGGGTCCTGGGTTTTTTTGGTTTGGATCACGTAGTAATGTGGGACCACACTGAAACAGTCAATTAAACCTGGTCATGATAAATATTTTAGAGGATAGCGCATGTTAGGTCTGGGTTAGGTCTAGGCTTTGCCCTCGTCAGGCTCATACTTTCGCGTTTTTCACGTACTTGTTGAACTGATCGTGGGTTTTTTCTCGTTTGCATCACGTAGTAAAGTGGTACCACACTGAAGCAGTCCATTAAACCTGGTTTGGATCAATATTTTAGAGGATGACGCATGTTAGGTTTGGGTTAGGTCTAGGATTGTCCCTCATCAGGCTCATACTTTCGCATATTTCTCATACTTCATGGCTAGATCCTGGGCTGTTTCTGGATTGTATCACGTAGTAATGCGGTACCACACTGAGGCAGTCCATTAAACCTGGTTTCGATCAATATTTTAGAGGATAACGCAAGTTAGGTCTGGGATAGGTCTGGGATTTGCCCTCATCAGGCTCATACTTTCGCATATTTCTCATACTTCATGGCTAGATCCTGGGCTGTTTCTGGATTGTATCACGTAGTAATGCGGTACCACGCTGAAACAGTCAATTAAACCTGGTTTCGATCAATATTTTAGAGGATAACGCAAGTTAGATCTGGGATAGGTCTGGGATTCGCCCTCATCAGGCTCATACTTTCGCGTTTTTCACGTACTTGTTGAACTGATCCTGGGTTTTTTCTGGTTTGGATCACGTAGTAATGTGGGACCACACTGAAACAATCAATTAAACCTGGTCATGATAAATATTTTAGAGAATAATTCATGTTAGGTCTAGGTTAGGTCTGGGATTTGCTGTCATCAGGCTCATTCTTTCGCATATATCTCATACTTGATGGCTAGATCCTGGGCTTTCTCTGGATTGCATCACGTAGTAATGAAGTACAACACTGAAACAGTCAATTAAACCTGGTTTCCATCAATATTTTAGAGGACAACGCATGTCAGGTCTAGGTTAGGCCTGGGATTTGCTCTCATCAGGGACATACTTTCGAAGTTTTAACATACATATTGGTCTGATCGAGGGTTTTTTCCGCTTTGGATCACGTAGTAAAGTGGTACCACACTGAAACAGTCCATGAAACCTGGTGTTGATAAATATTTTAGAGGATAACGCATGTTAGGTCTGGGTTAGGTCTAGGATTTGCCCTCATAAGGCTCATACTTTCGCATATTTCTCATACTTCATGGCTAGATCCTGGGCTGTTTCTGGATTGTATCACGTAGTAATGTGGTACCACGCTGAAACAGTCAATTAAACCTGGTTTCGATCAATATTTTAGAGGATAACGCAAGATAGGTGTGGCATAGGTCTGGGATTCGCCCTCATCAGGCTCATAATTTCGCATTCTTCACATACTTGTTGAACGGATCCAGGGTTTTTTCTGGTTTGGATCACGTAGTAATGTGGGACCACACTGAAACAGTCAATTAAACCTGGTTTCGATCAATATATTAGAGAATAATTCATGGTAGGTCTAGGTTAGGTCTGGGATTTGCTCACATCAGGCTCATACTTTCGCGTTTTTCACGTACTAGTTGAACTGATCCTGGGTTTTTTCTGGTTTGCATCACGTAGTAAAGTGGCACCACACTGAAGCAGTCTATTAAACCTGGTTTGGATCAATATTTTAGAGGATAACGCATGTTAGGTTTGGGTTAGGACTAGGATTTTCCCTCATCAGGCTCATACTTTCGCATATTTCTCATACTTGATGGATAGATCCTGGGCTTTTTCTGGGTTGCATCACGTAGTAATGAAGTACAACACTGAACCAGTCAATTAAATCTGGTTTGCATCAATGTTTCAGAGGACAACGCATGTTAGGTCTGGGATAGGTCTGGGATTTGCCCTCATCAGGCTCATACTTTCGCGTTTTTCACATACTTGTTGAACAGATCCTGGGTTTTTTCTGGTTTGCGTCACGTAGAAATGTGGTACCACACTGAAACAGTCCATTAAACCTGGTTTGGATCAATATTTTAGAGGATAACGCATGTTAGGTCTAGGTAAGGCCGGGGATTTTCACTCATCAGACTCATACTTTCACATTCTTCACATACTTGTTGAACTGATCCTGGGTTTTTTCTGGTTTGTATCACGTAGCAATGTGGTACCACACTGAGACAGTCGATTAAACCTGGTCTTGATAAATATTTTAGAGAA